>NW_021319759.1:1244220-1286128 GCF_001605985.2 Dendrobium catenatum | reverse complement strand
CCTAATACAAGAGAAAAGACCCATATATATAGGTCTCAAGTAACATGAAGAAATAAAGACTAAATTGCCCTCAGGGCCCCAACATGACTCAACTCAACATAAGGGTACAAAAAGGAATACATAAAATAAAATGCATAATAACTAAAAATATAAGCTCTAAATTGTGGCCGTCGATCTGCGATGCTTCCGGCAATACACCTGTTTGAACCTTGGATCGATGTCCTCATCAGACTGAGCATCTAGATCCCTACGTGTACCTGGCTAAGCAAGGGAGCAAGGAGGATCGAGTGGCTCACTACGTGAATCCAAGTGAACCGAGTAGTTCGTGTGGCCTGGGAGTCAATTGAGCAGAATGATTAAGGGACCTACTCCTGCGGCTTCTGGATGTGAGTCGAGCTGAACCAAGTAGCCTTTACTCTCGTGTGCATGACAGAGACGATCATGCATCTACTCCATTGTTATCATATCTATAACCAACACAACATTCATTATTGCACTACACCTTGCTGTCTTGATTGATATAGCCTTCATCGGTACCTTTTGACCAAATGGATGACTCTATAGTGAAACAAGGAAGATGAGACCTCCAAAATATGCAAAATTCCTATCGATTAAAGGGGGAAGATTGCTTGAAGTGGTCTTAATTTGTTAAGATCTACTTGAAAGGTAAAGAAAAGATGAATCACCTTCGTGGAGTAGGACCACAAAAAAAAATCCTAATTTTTGGGCATGGGATGAAGCGGACTCCATGATTATGTCATGGTGTTGGAATTTTATTACTCTATAAATTAGTAATACTTTCATGTTCCTATCTACTGCAAATGACATATGGGATGCCGCCAAACAAATCTTCTTAAAGCTTGAGATGTTGCGCAAGTCTTTGAAATTAAGGTCAAGGTGGGATGCACAAAATATGGAAGCAAGACCATGACTGAATATGCCACTCTCCTTCAAAGCTTGTAGCAGTAACTTGATCACTACAGATGTATGGAGACATTGTGTCCAGAACATGCTACTATTCTGAAAATATTTATTGAGAAAGATAGAATGTACGACTTTCTTGCAGGATTAAATATAGAATTTGACCATGTTAGAGTTCAGATCCTTGGCAAAGTGGAGACACCATCACTAAATGAGACCACTCTCATTCGTGATGAGGAAAGCTGATGAGGGGGTAATGTTGTAACCAAAGGCTGTTGAAGGTTCATCAATTGTGACAAACAAAGAGGTACTGTGGAAGGAAAGAGATAAGGACTCCTCAAAACCTAAATACAATAAAGACTCCTTTTGGTGCAGCTATTATAAGAAATTATGAGGCGCAATAGAGACTTTCTGGAAGTTATATGAAAAGCCCCCAAGGAGTCAAATAAAAAAAGTGGACAAAACAGAGGACATCACAAGCTAACACTACAAGTGAGCCCAACCCATAAACAGAGGCCATTTTCAGAGAGCTCAACAAAGAAGACATTTAGCCTAAAACAACTCCTGATATCACATAAAAAATCACTTGCATCTTTTCTTGTACTTTCAAATAGATATTTAACAAAATGCATATGAGATCTTGCTCATGAATCATATTCATAATTCATGTAAGATGAAGAATCTACAGTGGCTCACTTGAGATTTATTCTATTTCCCTACCTATTCATAGTGTGTATATTATTTATAGAGAGCGTGTATAAAGTTCTATATGGTATACATAATGCTTGTATAAACTTATACGTAGTGTATATAATACTTTTATATAACATGTATAATGCTTGTATATAACATGTACAATGCTTATATATAGCTTGTATAAACTTGTACATAGTGTATATAAACTTATTCAAAGTGTATAATACTTATGAATAGTGTGTATAATGCTTGTACATAGCGTGTATAAATATGTACATAATGTGCATAATACTTATATATAGCATTGAACGTAGTGTAGAATGCTTGTATAAACTTATATATAATATGTATAATTCATGTATACAGTGTGTATAATGCTCATATATAGTAAGTACATAGTGTGTATAATGCTTGTATATAACGTGCATAAACTTATACATAATATGTATAATGCTTCTACATAACATGTATAAACTTGTACATAACATGTACAATGTTTGTATAAACTTATACATTGTGTGTATAATACTTGTGCATAGCATGTATAATGCTTGTACATAGCGTGTATAAACTTGCACATAGTGTATCAGAAAGTATTTGAAAGGCTTATGGATCATTGACTCAGGAGCCACAGATCACATGACACATTCTATTACCCACTTCATTAATTACATTCCTTGCTTGAGTGATAAGAAAATCATCATTGTTGATGGTTCTCTTACCACAATAGCAGGCTAAGGAGACATATTCTTATCTCCCCCTCTCACTCTAAAAAATGTGCTTCACAAACATAATATTCATACAAAAATTTACCAATGACCATAAGTGCTAAGTCATATATAACCCTATTTGTTTATTTCAACACTTGCTAAGGAGAAAGATGAACTGTACTACCTAGAAGAGCAAACAAATTCACTATTATCAATAATAACTATTTTATATTACCCCTATCAAATAAAAAATCTACTATTTGGCTTCATCATTTTAGATTAAAACATTCATCTTTTGATATCTAAAAATATGTATTCAAAATTGTTTTATAAATTGAAAAATGAATTCTTTCATTATGAAACATGTGAGTTAGCCAAGCATAAATGAGTTTCTTTCCCAAACAAAAAATGAGAGACATTATGCTCATTTCTACCTTATTCATAGTGATATCCGGGGACCCTAAAAAATTCCTAATATCTCAGGGGCCCGATGGTTTGTATCCTTCATTGACAATTGCACTTGAGTCACTTGGATCTTTCTCCACAAAAATAAATCCGATGTTAACACTAACCTCCCCATTTTTCACACCATGATTCATAATTAATTCAGAGCAAAAATAAGAAAATTTTATTCCGACAATGTCAAAGATTACTTTAACCAAAACCTATCCTTCTACTTTTAAAAGGAAAACATCATTCATTAATCTTCCTGCATTCACACCCCACAATAAAACGGAGTTATAGAAAGAAAAAAATGACAACCTTATTTCCTCCACTTGTGCACTTCTATTCCAGCATAATGTACCCTAATCATACTGGGGGAAGCCCTTCTAGCTGTCACATATCTCATAAATTGAGTGCCTTAAAAAATTTTGGGACTAAAAATACTAATGAATATCCTTTTTTTTTTTCCCTTGAAGCCCGAACCCATAACAACATCACACCTAGAATCTTTGGGTGCACTGTCTATGTTCGCATTCCAACAAAAATAGAGAAAAATTAGATCCAATGGCACTTAAGTGTATCTTTGTTGGATATTCATCCACCCAGAGAGGTCATAATTGTTATCACCCCTCCACCAAGAAAACCATTTGTATCGGTTGATATCACTTTTGACGAACAAAAATTCTATTTCACCAAATCTCATATTTAGGAGGAGACCGAAACTGAGGAAGATGAGAAAAGTGAGCAAAACTATTATGGATAGCATGAGGTTTGGAAAGATATATTCCAGGCATACAAATCCAAACTATGCTCTAGAGTAGATCCAAGGATTTGAACTATCTCCTAAAATTGAGGTAAAGACGAGTTCACCTAAAAAACTTTCCGTGTAACCGGTAACCAACTTTGTATCCTTCCAAATTTTCACTTTCATAAAAAAATTTTCTTGTTCTACTAAATGATATTCTTATTCCTAGCAATATTTTTGAAACCTTATTTGATGATAATTGAGAAAGTGTCATGAAAGATAAATGCAAGACCCTGGAGAAAGAACATTACCAAGGAGATCATTGACCTACAAGTAGGAAAAAGACTAGTTGGTTGCAAATGGATATTCTCTGTGAAATACAAAATCGATGGTACGATGGAAATATACAAGGCAAGACTGATAGAGAAAGGCTACACTCAGATATACGACATTGATTACCATGAAAATTTTGCACCTATTGCCAAGATGAACACCGTTAGGATCTCGCTCTCCCTAGTAGCTAATTATAACTAGCATTTGGAACAGTTGGATGCCAAAAATGCATTCTTACATGGAGATTCCATCATAATTCAAGGAGAATTAAGAGGGTGACAAAGTGTGTATGTTAAAAAAGGCTCTATATGGGCTAAAGTTGTCACCTAGGGCTTGGTTTTAAAGATTTTCAAAAGTCATGATACTCAATGGATATTAGTAGAGCCAAGGGGACTATACTCTATTCTTCATGCACTCAGACTCAGGGGGAGTCACAATTTTGTTAGTTTGTGTGGTTGATATCATCTTGATGGGAATGATGAAAAGGAAAAAGTGATTCTAAGGAAATGTCTTGCCAAAAAATTTGAGATAAAAAAACTTGAAATATTGAAATATTTCCTAAGAATTGAAGTGACCCACTTCAGCAAATGAATCTTCATTTCACAACATAAATACATTCATGATATTCTTAAATACATATGTAAATTAGCTTGTAAACCAGCACCAACTCTAGTAGAACCAAATCTCAAATTAGGGGAAGCTAAGAAAGATTCAGACATAGATAAGAGAGCTTTCCAGAGACTTGTGGGGAAATTGATCTACCTTTCCCTCACTAGACCAGACATAGATGTTGTTGTAAGCACGGTCAACTATTTTATGCAAAATTCAAAGCAGACACATACAAGCAGTAGAGAGAATGTTGCACAACCTCAGAGGTAATCCATGAAAGGGAATTCTCTTTAAAAGAGAATGTGGAATAACCCCGGAAGCCTATACTAATACATATTACACAAGATCACCTCAGGATATTGCACATTCCTTGGAAGGAAATTTAGTTACATGGAGGAGTAAGAAACAAAATGTGGTGGCAATGTTTAGTGTAGAGGCAGAGTTCAGAGTTATGGCCTTAGGTATATGCGAGCTACTTTGGATCAAAATGATTTTAGGAAGACCTAAAGATCATGTTGGAAGGACTCGTGAAACTATAATGTGACAACAAATTAGCAGTCAACATAGCTCACAATCCAATTTTGCTTGATTGGACCAAGCACATAAAAGTGGACAAACATTTCATAAAGGAGAAATTAGATAGCAGACCTATTTGTATTTGCCATGTCTAATCAAAAGATCAGCTTGCAGACATTCTCACCAAGGGGCTTGATAACTCTTATCTTTTTGGGACTGATTACCAAGCTGAGAATGATAGATTCGTATTCCCCAACTTGAGGGGGAGAGTCAAATAACATCCTAGTCGTCCCTTTCCTCTTGAACCCATGGCTAGCATGGGAATCCGTGGGAGGCTCACCTGGATCATGCCTATCTCCTTTCATATTTTTGTGGCTGATTTAGGAAAGATTATATTAGTATAATTATGCATTATTCTATAATTATTTGTTTCTTTATCAAGATATTTTATATTGATCTATAAATAGGGAGAGCTTTATGCAATAAAATCAAGTCTTTTCCCTCTCCAATTCTCTGAATTTAACAATAATTGTGTCATCAGCCTTCGGGTGACCTTTCGATGATTATATATTTTAGGAGGGCTTCACTTCTTGAGGTCTCTGTGCTAGTTTAGGGAGTTGGCTTCTTGATTTTTCGAGTAAATGTAACCCCAATCTCTTTGGTTGTCTCTGTTTATATTCCTCGGAGTTGATGTTCAGTTGTTTCATCTATCATTGCGCAATCCTTGCTTCATGAACCATAAGACTCTCAAGTCTATGTCATCGGTTGATGTCATCTAGGTAATCTTTTTGGCCTGCTTTGACTCTGTTATTATGTTCGGTGTGTAAAAATCCCTTAAGCATATCTTCCATTGATTACTATAAAACATCTAGATCCCTTTTTACTGAATCCATGAACATGAACGAATATTTTTACCATTAAGTTTTACTTGAGTATAGCCTTCAAGATGTTTATCATTGGGGCTTTCACCCATTGAAAATTGGACCAGTAAACCTTGTCCGGTATCTTGTGCTTGGTAGGGGAAATTTCTGGCATTTGATTATGCATATTTTTGTCTTTCAAATTTGTGGAGTGACCTGCTCTTAGCTCTCCGTTTTCCATCGACTCTCACGTAGAGGGCGAATGTTTACAGCTATTTCCATCCTTTGGTATAGTACGATCTAAAATTGCCCCCTTATACACAACATGTGCTTCTTTTGAAGCCCACATTCATAAGGAATTGAACTAAAATATAATGTTAATTAACGAATGTCAAGCAAGAGCTTTTTAAGAAGTTCAGACATGAGCTGTTTATAAACATCGAGTTTAATGGATTCCCCTATCCATTTTGCTTCTTGTTTCTCCAACTTGGTGGTGCATTTGTTCTATCACAGTTTCTCTTGTAGCTTACCTGAGTACTACCTATGTTGGGAAAATTGTTTCTGTTAGCCACCTTGATTGATGTGGCCTTGCACTTAATATTACTGTTTTTTTTTTCAAATCTTGTTAAACTTTGATCAAACATTTGTATGTGACACACGACTGTAGTTGTCCGGGAGAAACATATTACCTAGTGTTGAGTCGGTTCTGTTATCAATATTTTTGATATGAATGTATATCCAAGATAATATATTTTCATCTCATTATGTGGGGTCAGCTACTTAAATCATTTTTTTTCTAGTGCTACATTAAGAGTCAAATCTGTATTTTCTGTTTCGAAGATGCTTTATTTTTATTTTATTTCCTTATTAGTAAGTGAGATCTTCGAAGGATTTGATCTGTTTATTTTAAGTTATTCTGAGTTTGCCTCCAATGACTTGAGTTCACTTGCTCGGATCACAAAAATAATCTGTTATGCATTAAGAGCACTGGCCATTAACCTCTCCCAAACTGAATGGAGCTGCAATATTCTCGTTAAAGTATATAAGTGTTATGAAGTTTGGATACAACTACTTGTTTTACAAATGATTATTCCTCAGTGTTGGCTTTTTATGTGACAGTTACTTCAATTTTGGTAATCTTTGTCAATATGTTCAATAAATCTCATGAAGACAACATTCGGAATGCTGAGGCCGAGAAGAAAAAACTAGAGATTTCTGTCATGAAAGAAAAAGCAAATAGTTCTGTCAAATGAGATTTTGATGATGCCATGATTTAGTCTTCCGAGCAATAATTCTTCATATTGCAAGTTTGAGTGGAGGTATATAGTAGTACGACATGAACTGGTGAGGTGCATTTAACGCAGTGCATCCTTTCATACCGTACTCTCCTGATTCTTCAATAGAAACTGGAAAGGTTAATTCTTCCTAAAATATTTCTGATTTGTTAGGCTATCAGTCAGATGCGCCGGAAATAACATCTCATTTTGCCTTCTTTGTGATTCGCGGATCTTGATTCCACTGCACCACCGCTATATCTTTCCACCGGTAAGTTCAGTCCTCCATTTTTTTATGCCCAATACTTGCAGAAGCATTTTCATTATGAGAATATTAGCAGGCCAGAAAGGTTTTATTTGTGATAGTTTTTTCACAGCTTTGTTTGAAAAAAAAATGTCATAATTTCCTTACTACAATTTATTATTATTATTTATTAAAATTTCCTCTCATTATATTAATTTCTATAAAACTGCAAAAAATTGCTGACAAATAGAACTAATATAGTTTTTTTCGTAAAGCAGAACTCAGAACAAGTTATCTTGAATGGAACCTTAGTCTTGCAGAACCAAGGCTAGTTCTTTTTTCTGTCATTTTAGGTACTGACTTATTGCATTGTGTGATGCCTTGCAGGCGTGATGATATGATTCATTCAAAAATTGCTGTGCATTTCGTACTGGTCATACTGTATTGTATAATATAAAAAATTTGAGATCATTTTGCTATTTATTTCCAGGTTTATTAGATGGTAGTTCATGCACATAATGCATTCACCAAAGATTTATAGTTCCTGTATATAATTCCATAGAAGTATGACCTGTTTATGGGCCGTTGTAATTCACATTCTCGGATAGGCCGCTTCCCATCTTCAACCCAAAAAAAAAAAAAAAAGGATTTTTTTGGGGGGGTCATTTTTGGGATCTTCAAGCTACATTGATAGCCCTAACATCAAATTGTGCTTAACCGGACTGCTTTTGCAGCCTTCTTCGTCTTTTTTTTAGCTTGTATCAGTAAATTTTAGGGATTTGATGAGATTTAATTTAGGCTTCATTTGGGATTATTTTCTTATTGTTTCATAAAATAATTTTTTTAGTGGAAAATTTTTAATTTTTGAACTAAAAAATTTCTTTAAAAAACAGTACAAAAGCTGCCCTTAATGAAGCCTTAGTTCATATATGTTGCAAACAAAATTAAAAAAATATATTATGTTGTCATCTTTATGGGTTTGAGTATGATGATATTGTTAAAATTATATAGAAATATTCATAAACTTTTTTTTTTATATTGATTTTTTTTATATGGTGGAATTCATAATCTTAGGCTTTCACTGTTGAAGCCACTTTTTAAATGGATTGTAGTTAATATTATAGAGATATTTTTAAAGACTTCTAAAATATTAATAAGTTGTCAATTCATTTTTCTTAAGGTTGTTACGGAGGACACGTTGGGTCTAATTTAACAAAACATTCGACCAGCTTGTCACCCGAGCAACTGTTTAGCCATAGATCAGTGCCAGTAGCAAGTTGATCTTCATATTTGTATTACGATCGTCTTGTGCTGTCAACAACATTATGCCTCTAGTTGATGTAAATATATGCAATCTCAATGAGTCTACATAGTATATTTATATTTTTGAACTCACATAATTGATTGGATGTCTTAATATAGTCTTATTTTATGCTATAACTTTTTTGATCATGTAACTTTTATTTTATCTTACTTAGATGAGTTACCGCGGTCCCATACATTTGAAGAGTGACATTTTGATAAATATTAAAAGAAATTTACAATGCACTTATGATTAGAACAACCTAACTATTACAAAATTATTTTTCTAATATGAAATAAAAAAGAAATTAAGATTACGAAGATCAAAACTTAATTTTGTTTGGGACAGCTTTCTTACTACTTAAAGTAGTTTTGTAGTTTATAGTATCAAAAAATTTAATTTTTATACTTAAACTATTTTTAAGAAACAATAAGAAAGTTATCTCAAACAAAATATTTTACTAGAAACTATCAAAATAGGGCAATGGAGATCTACCAAACAGTTAAACAAGGCTATGATATTAAAACATGAATGCATGATTAATCAAATCCACAGTATATCATAAGTAGAAGAAAATGCAGTTCATGCAAAGCTAAGATCATGAGACTCATAAACTATTTTCTGCTTATTTGGCTGACTGTGCTGCTGATTTGCCATTGAGATGGTGCTGTCGTAGACGCCGCTAAGATCTTCTGCAACAAAACTGCACCGTTGATTCTCATCCTCGAATTCGTGCTGTGATAATGTCATTCAGCAGAAAAATTAATTCTCTTGTTATGTCATGTTAATTGAGAACTGCAAGAAGAGCATTTAACTAACCAGTTCATGCAGTAGGGCTGTATATATTTCCCTGGTGTTTCTGAGCTGTAAAGAACATGATTGATTTGGTTAACATGTAATAGGAATTGATGACTTGCAAGCTTCATATAGAAATAAGTCATGATTTCAATTCAATTAAACATATAGAAATATTTAGAAGGAACAGAAGTCTAAAAATACTATTAGGCATGAAGGTCACCAAAGCTCTCCATTGTTTTATTCAACTAATATTGATCTTATTAGCATAGGCGGATCCACGGTCAAGTGAGGGGGTGAGCATTTAGGTGGGCAAATGCTCGCCTTGAAAAAAAAAAGTTCATTAGAGAGGGCTTTTTGCCCTAAATTTATTAATCAAGCGTCAGTTTTGCCCATCCCGCCTCCCATCATTCGCAGAAGCACAGTAGAAGGCTCGAAGCCCTCTCGTTCCATCATTCGCAACTCGCAAGACCAGGTTGCTTTTACAATCGCAAGAGGTCATCGACCTGACCAAATCGCAAGAGTTTGTCCACCCTAAAAAAGTGGTCTGGATCCGCTCCTGTTTATTTGGACTACAATAAAGGCACCATAACAGAAGCAAACCAAGAGAGCAAATAGAAGAATTATATTCCAAATGATAACTGTATAATTGCATTGGTGTATCCAAAAACATCCTAAGAGGTTATCAACTACTCATACAATGCCAAATAGATGACATGGAGAAAATCCTCAAAACCTTATTATCCTCTTCAAGAAAAACTAAATCGCCTTACAAATATGCACATATAAATCCCTAAAGCAGGACAACAACAAAAGGTAGTCTGTTATATTGCACATCTTTAATTCAAGAAGATAAATTAAGGCTTCATTTGGGATAGCTTTCGTACTGCTTTCTAAGATAGCTTTTTAGTACAAAAATTGTTTTAGAAAATAGTATGAAAGATGTCCCAAACAAAACCTAAATCACGACGAAATATGCTCTATTTTCATTGATTTATTCTTTGATAATTAAGTGGAATTATGTTTACAGAGCAGAATCTAGCCTCTAACAACATAGACAATTATGAAAACCAAACAGCTTTATAATTTCAAAAGAGAGAAGATGATTTGTAGAGAAGAAATCCACTACTTATTGATACCTTTTTCTTGTAAGTGTCCGTTTGCGTAGCGATCACATGATACTGCAACAACACAAATTATTGAAAAAAAGGTGTTAGCAACTAACCATGGCAAAGAGGCAAAGATGCAGTAAGTAGATGTAAGCATTTTATGCGAATTTACCATTTTGATGGACACAATCCTATTATATATTTATTTGAAAAAGATACACAGTTCTAATCAAGATGGATAAAGGAGAAAATAGCTTATGTTAAGCAAATTATATATTAGAACTGATAAATTATAAAAAATCAGCTAGATGAGTCAGATAAATCTCTTGATCTTTAAACTTTAAGCTCTTATTGGATAGTTTTCCCTATATTTTATGGGGGATTTCAACCCATAAATTAAAATGAAAAGTATATTCCTTTGATGCAACTTTCAAGAAGCAATTCATATATTATGAAGAACAGGAACTTTCGACTAGATTTTCTTAGAAGTGTTTTTATTCATAAATATAAGCAAAACAAAACAAGATCCTAATGCATATGCATCCAAGTGCATCTATCATTTGCAACATTTGTAATTATAAACTTGCATATATGGAAGTAAGGTAGATCTAAAAGGATTTGGTTAGAAATTATTAGAAATGATATTTTTTTATTTGATTTAAATGAGAATTTGATTCTTAATATGATAGAATAGATAAAAAGTATTCATTTAGCGGATCCCACGTAATGAGATAAAGTGTTGAAGTTGTTGTATATAGAAGTAACTTCAGTTATATGTAAAAAAATTCTCTTTGGACATCTGAAGAAAAAAATTTACACATATGTAAGATAACACTTAATATTTTACAAGGCAATCAAATGAGCAAAAAATGGTCGAACATATCTATATTTATGTCTGGCTTGTTTGGAAAAAGCACAATTTATGGAGAGATTATTACGCACGAAGTCCGGACCAGAGCTACGTCCAATTTTTGTGAGAGTGCGCAGTAAAAACACAATGGTGAATAGTAACTATGATTTTTCTGCGCATACTCACAAAAACCAGATGATTCTCCGGTCCAGACTCAACACGTAATAGTCTCTCCAAAATATGTGCCCAAGCTGGATTAGCTTAACAATTGACTCAAATACAAGCTTCATAGCAAACTGAACACAAGTTTGTTACATATTAGAAATAATGAGCATAAAAAAGATTGAGACCTTTCTCTCTCGAACAATCTTAATCGACTCTTCCAAATTTTGCTCAAGACCGCGCAGCTCATTAACGTCCAACCCTTCCAGATTCTCCCCCTTCCTCTGCCTGCATAAGCCATTTCTCTTAACCTCTTTAAGCAATCAAAACTGATTCCCGAAACTAAAACTCACCTTATCTCCTTCTGAAGGTTATCATTAATCTCTTTGAGATTCCTCAGAGTATTCTGCATCCTCTGCATAAAAAAAATCACATTTTTTTCACATAGAAACAGAGCAAGAGAACAAAGAGAATTAACGTGATAAATATATATATATATACCTGGTATTCGGCCTCCCATATATCGATGCCAGTAACTTGCTGATACCTCTCAAATATATCCTTGATTCTGCCCAAAGATTGTTTAAAGTAATTCGTGCTTGAGCAGAAAAGGAAAGGTAATGAGAGGAGTTTTTACTCTGTGGAAGGGCTGCAGTAACCAGATAACTTGCCGGAGCTTGAGAACATGAATAGTGAGACCTGAGCGTCGCAGAGCACTGTCAGTTCCTCGGCCTTCTTCATGATCCCAACTCGCCTCTTTGAGTACGTTACTTGCCGGCTTGTCGGATTCTCTATCTTCTTTATCTCAATCTTCCCTCTCCCCATTCCCTTCGCCCCCTTCAGCAGCAATTCACCTCTTTTCTTCTCTCTCTCTCCCTCTCGCAGACGCAGGCAAGTGTTGTTCTACAATTCGGTGGAGAGAAAGCCGGCATTAATAGAAACTGAAAGGAGGGATTTTTAGAGTGGTAATGAGGTGGTTAGTGGAGACTGGAGCGGGCAGACAGGAAGTGGAAATCACAGAGAAGTGGTGGTGAGGGTTGGAACAAGAAGACAAAGAGGAGAAGAAGTTCCACTTGGGGGAGGGAGGAAAAGCCAAAGCTATCCTAGAATGGAAATCACTTCCTTTATTGTGAAAGCTAAGTGGAGCAGAAATAACATGCGATGTTTTTTCTTTTCCATTTCAAGAAATCATAATTGTTAAAAAAAAAAAAAAAACTTCTCAGGTTTTATTTTGGGGCCAATAAAATAATAAAATTATAATTAAAGATTTATTAGTTGAAAGCTATGGTGGGCTTTAAGGGTTGTCAACTTAAATTTGAATATAAAAATTATTAAAATTTCATTGATATGTCATAATATTATAAAAATTACTAAAATTTCATTTATATATATATATATATATATATATATATCACCCATTAATTTTATTTATACTCACTTCACGAACTAAAATATTTTTTATTTTGCTAGATATCTCTAATTTTTTGGTGATATTTATATATCTAGTAATTCGACTTTGATATTTATTTATATAACATTTTAATATCTAAGGCCATTCATTTTAAAAAACAATAATAATTTTTTATGTATGATTTATGGTTTTTAGATGTTATATAAATAAATATGAAATTTAAGATGTTAAATATGTAAATGTACAAGAATTATGTGATGTATTTGGTTGCTTAAAAAAAGAATGTAGTGTACAACTTTAAAAGGAATGGGATGTAAAAGCAATAGCTCATAGTTGTTTGGATTAGTGTAAAAGTAATTCATGACTTTACTTTTTTTTTTTTTTAGTTTGAAGTAATGTGAATGTAATATAAAATATAAAATGGTTGTGCACGGGGTGGTCAGCGGGGTGGCGGTGGAGACGGTGTCCATTGGAGGCGGTCAAACAAGCTTTGAACCGGTGTAAATTATTCTGTCAAAATCGGATGAGAATGATTCACCTAAAAAATGAACTAGAATATAATACACTGCATTCACGTTACTTTATCAAAAATCCCTGCATTTATTTTATTTTACACTCATTTTACTTTCATCAAAAAGCCCTTGATATTAACATTTACAGGACTATCAATTTCTATGTAAAATTACAAATTTACACAAAAGCTAATGTCAATTTTATATTTATAACTTCATACAATAAAATTTATGAATGACAATACAACAACAATAATGATAATTGTGTGGTATCCCACCAAAGAAAAAAAGTGGACAGTTCAATTGTTGCTATCGATTGGTTCAGTCGGCAATCATTAAAAGCTTTTTACAATTTTGCTTCTTCCTCAATCATGGATGACAATTGGCCACTCTACTTATATAGTATCCACTCTTCTCTCCTTTAAGAGTATAAAATTATTGATGGCCAATGAAAGAATGTGAAGGTTGAGCAAATTATTATTATCCTCTTTTCCCATAGAACAAGGAGTGTCCATTTATAGGCTTTGATTAGAGCTTTAGTTCAATATTTTTTTGTAATACTAAACTTTATATAATTTAATTTTCAATGTGTCATATGAGATTAGTTTGATATGATCATTAAAAAGGTGTATCATGTCTAATCATCAATTTAGTAATCATCCTGTTAGGATCACGATAATGCCAGCAAATGATAAGGGTATATATGTAATTATTATGTCAAATTTTTATAAGTACTATAGTCATGTTGAACAAGATTTCCTGCATCAGTTTTTTTTTTTAAAAATTTTTTTATTTTTATTTTTTAAGTTATGGAATGAATCATAGTATGTGCCTCGAATTTCTAATGTTAAGAAAATACTTTATCCTCTAATAAATAAACTATAAAATTTTTCATATAGCCCTAAATTATTCTACTTTCTCGATCAATAAACTTTTTTGCTTATCCAAAATAATGATCTAAGATGCCAACAATATTAGTTGTCATTCACTCAAAGAGAATATATTCCATTACATTATTTAGATAATAACATCAAAATAATGAGATGTCACCATCTTAGTTGTCCTCAACTTAAAAGGAATATTCTAATTAGTTATATAAATAATAAGATTTAAATTAACCTTAATAATAAAAATAACCCTTCTAAAATTATTAGAATTATTGATATTAAGCATATTTATAAGTCCATTAAGTTGAATGGAGGAAGTTAACTTACACTAATTTGGATTATTTTTTTCCTTGGCTAAAGACTTTAGCATATACTATTGGATACAAATTTGGTAATAACATATCTATTGATAGCCCAACTTCTTTGGTTACCAGACCTTTTGTTTTTGAGATTTTTGTAGGAATTAGCGCCATTATGAATTTCGAGTACACAAAAGTCTAATTGGGACATATAGTAATAAACATTGGCACAACACTGCTTCTGAGAAATTACAACAAAATATAATCATTGTCGCATTAATGAGTTTAATATTACCTATTGTTGGAAAACTACTCCAATTTACCCTTTTCAAACTAATAATCTTGTTGTCCAAAATAGTTATAATATTCATATCTATTCCATTTAGACCAATATTATGATTTTTCATCTCAATCACAAATTCACTGAGATCTTATTCAATCTATCATTATAAGGAAGTATTTTTTACTAACTTGATCCAAAGATGCTTCAATACCTCAACGTGAGAAAGATTTATCTATGACAGAGTATATGTCTCTTAATGCAATGGCACCTCGTTTTTAGATCATCAACATCTTTCTCAGATTTCTCAAGATACCTCTACTCCATAGGCAATAAGTGTTGCTCTTGCTATGAATTTTATTTTTGTTATTGTTATGAATGCACAATTTCATTCTCTAATTCTTTCTTCTTTGGCCTTTATAGTATTAGATATTTCTATAAAAAAAAAAGTATTAGATATTTCTATGTAGTTAGGATATTCAATACTCTAATGCATGCTCTATTTTGTGGCATATTATATGAATTTTGTGAATCTACATTAATCATTTATAAGTATTGTATTCCTCTCATATATAATTTTCTCTTAACTTATAAAAATTACAATTATATATGTTAATAATATAGCATAGAAAATAAGTGATTAAAAAATAGAATAAATTAGATAATCTTATTTTAAAATAGTGCACAAGTAGGATCTATTTAATATAATTTAACTAAACTAAAATTCAATTTGATAACATTTTTAGTTTGAAGAAAAAAAATTAAACCAATTTAAGTATCTAACCCTACTCCTCCCTTATAGTATTTCTATGCCAAATATTATTTTGATTTGAACAAAGTCAATAAGAAAAAAATTATTTTGTATTGTGTAATTTTGAAGGCCCAAACTACCTTCTCCCTAAAGTAAGTATATGAGGAGGAAATATGTGAAATGGGCCAAAAGAACCATTTAATCTACATGCTTTACTAAGATGGGCTGGGCTGTTACCAAAGTCCAAGTTTTTCTATGAGTAAACTGAATAAAAAATTACTTTAGTGCGACAGTCTGCCGAAGTAATCATCACATGGTCATATCAAAAGGATCTGGCACGAATCACGATGCATTATTCTAATGTCGAGAACGTTATCCATATTTATTTTCACACCATGATAATATTTTGATTTTTACGTGAGATTTTCAATAGCCAATTGAGCAAAAGATTTGAATCGCCTAAAAAGTGAGAAGGCTTAAAAGATTATATTTTAGTACGTTTTTTAAAAGATTATTTACAATAAAATATCTTCATATATTATTTTTATTTTATATTAATAAGATTTTTTATTCAGTTTTTAAGGATTGATAAGATCATTAACAATAAAAATAGGTAAAAATTAGTTAGAAAACTTTTTTTTTGGACTAATTAAGGGTCCTGCCAATTCATTCCATTAAAAAAAAAGCTAGTTAAATGTGTAGAAGAGAACAAAAGCAAATTATGAGAGAATACAAAAGACACTAAGAAAAAAAGGAAGTCTAAAAAGGAATTTGTAACACCATACACAAAAAAATTACAAGTGCAACCCAAAAACTGCACAGCAAAAAGCAAAGAAATAGTTAAGCAAGAAACTAACAACAGTGAAGAGTATCGAAATTAATTTGAAGTGGACTGAGTAAATAGAATTGCTATGAGAAGTCGGCCCCTAATTGCAGAGGCCCTAAAGTTGAGACATAAAAATATAATGTAAGGGATTAGAAAAGTGCAATGTAGATACATGAAGGGGAAAAGGAATGAGAAAATCATTCCCATGCTAGGACTAAGATAAGAAAGGCATAATTAGGTAGTTACGATTAAGATATTGTGAGGCACTCTTGGTTGCCCGAGAACCACCCAAGGGAAACTAGGACGAGTAATCATCATCGTCTGTGGCATCCAAAAAGAACCATCCAGAAAAAAGGGCACTTGAAGGTAGCAATCCAACAACATTAAATGCCACGTGATAAGGAAGGCAGTGAAAAGAAGCAACAAAATATACCAAAAGCATAAAGCAAATACCTAAATTTCTCCCAATTTTCTATCCTGTAATTTTAATAGAAACAACTTTTTTAATGATGATCAGACAGTGGTGGAGCTATTAAAATTATTCCCAAATTTTCTAGCATTTCTCTCCCTCCATATAGTATAAATAGAGCACCAAAGCAAAAGCAGATCAAAACTAGTCTTTCCAGAAACAGAATAATTCCATTCAGTAAAAAAATCCTCAATTTGACTAAAATTTGGACGAAGAAGAAAAGTCTTAAAGCGAGGAAGGTCAACGACGATAAAACAAGTAAAGTCACACTCAAAGAAGAGGTGTGTCACGCGTTCAAATTTCAAATTGTAAAGGCAGCAAAATGGACCAACCCAATGTTCCTCTTAAACATCACGATTAGAATTGCTTTCTTTCTTACATGTCATACTTTGTTTTCGCCTTGATACGTTTGGAAGCTAATTAGGGTATGATTAAATTTTTTCTACTTTAATTAATTAAATATTTTAGGCTCACATAGAAATTCTAACAATTTAGGAAGTAAACTCGGGATCACCGAGAGTTTCATTCATCATATTAATGATTCTCTTCCTTGTTAAGCGCCTCCTCGTCTATAGGTTCTGGGCGACTGTGGACCTCCGAAAGGACACCACCGCTACAGAGTGTAGAGGACATACGACCGCACCACCTCGAGGGATAGAGAAGATCGTAGGCCTCCGCGCTCTTCACAAGCGGGACAATGGAAGGGCATATTAGATCATAGATATGATCAACCATTGATGAAAGCGACTTTCGCCCACGCACCTCGATGGATGATAATATGTAGGGCTGCAAATGAACCGAGTATATGAGTGTTCATGTTTGAGTTTGTTTATCATTAGCTTGTTCAAGTTCAATTCTTGTTTGATTTGAGCTTTATTATTTGTGTTCATGTTTGACTCGTTTAATTTAAGGGTGTTCATATTTGGTTCATGTTCGGTTCATGTTCAGCTCGTTTAGTGTTTATCGAGCTTTAAACAAATAAGCCTTAATGAGCTATGTTCGTGAATATATTTAACAAACAATTTATTGAACAAATAAACCCTAAATTTATTCATGAACATCTTAAACAAACAACCTAACAAATATGGACAAACGTGAAATGTCATTTGTTTATGAAATTAAATTTATAATAAAAGCTGTTGTTCAATAACAACTAAAAGATTATCTTCTGCATTCGTAGCAAGACTTTCAATGGTTTTGTCAAAACTACAAAAATACATTATAAGAAAATAAATCATATAAAATGCATTTGTAGTATTCCGATTTGCCACCAATGCTCTTTTCACGATTCCATTCTCTTAATTTCTCTTAAATAATTAAATAATATGTAATATCGATTATATATATATATATATATATATATATTTATCAATTTTATAATTAAATATTATTCGAGTTTTTATCGAGCTTATTCATGAGTTCTGAATCGAAAACGAATCAAGCTTAATTTTTATCGAGCTTAATGTCTAGCTTGTTCATGAACATCAAATGATGTTGTTCTTAAAAATAAATGAACTTAACATATTAATATTTAAGCTTGTTTATTTAAGGATCGAGTATTTAAAATATTGTTCAAGTTTGTTTGTTTAGTTAGTTAAACGATTATAAATGAGCTTTAATCGAACCGAACAACGAGTAGCTCGTCGAACGAGTGGTTCCCTTGTAACATTAATAATATGCATAACATAATCAGTATCACGGGATTTCCCCACCCAATACATTAACTCGAGTGGGATTTATTTATTGTGGAATTCTGTTTCCCACGGACGTAAGCCCCCGTGATTAATTATATCACAAGCCGGAGCTTGAGAATACTCTCAATTAAGGATCCAATATTATTTTTTTTAAAAGAGGATTGGCACAAAAGAGACATTATAAAATCCTATTCAAAGATAAAGAAATGGCTCAACTCAGCTTAGTCAACATATAATGATTCATCTCAGTATCTGGATGTACTAAATCATCGAAGAGATTGGAAGAGAAGAAAATATTGCACTCAAAGCATGCATAGGGAAAAAATAGTGGTGGCATCATCTACATGACGCGGATAAGCAGGATTTATAGTTCCTGAAGAAAAGGAAACTTACCCACCGATGAGGCATACTGCGAGACAACAAATATAGTAGCCTTGAACCATAAATCAAAGGTGGGATTAGTGTTCTATCCAACACTAACACTCGTGTCCTAGCAAATGCACCTGGGCTTATATTATGTCTGAAAAGGAATGTCAGCTAACCACCTAAGCGCTTAAAATTCATGATATCCAGTATTTATGAAAGTTATATAGGTATGCTGAGTGTTTTAAAAGTAAGGCTGACATCTAGAGAGTTTCCTAATTGGCCTTGGACTTATGTAGGGTGAATGCTCCTAGAGCTAATGAAATTAAAATTTAATTAAATTAGTTTCTAATGTAATACATGTTTGTTGAAAAGGCATTCAAATCATGAATGCTTAGAATTTTAAAAATAAGCTTATAAAAATAATTTTTAAAAAAGACTAGGCTTTCCCAGGTTCGGCACCTCATCCTCATAGGCCAGATTATATTGACTATTTCCGTAGGCATGGAAGCGTCTTATTAGAAGGAGAGAGAAGAATGCAATAATATGCATGAGACCTTGGACGACACCGGCTATTTCTTAGGTCATTAAGTTTCTAAGTTATTTAAATCTTAAAATTTTGAATATTAATTATGAGTAGAAAAAGCTTTTTATCCTAGAGAGCCAAGCACAAATCAAGCCAAGCACATATAATAAAGAATCATAAAAAAGTATACAATTTCTACTGCACAATTAAAATAAATACATCAATATAAATTCACAAAATACAGAAAAGTCTAAAGTTCATAACAAGTGTTGTATAAGTATAACCCAGGGTCAACATAAAAGTAATGGTGGCTATGTCCCACAGACAACAACTTGGATTCTAATCCTACTAAATGATGCAAGTCTTAAAAGCAAGACATTTCATCTTCAAGTCTTAGTCTTCAAGTGGATTGTCCTACTCTGGATGGTCTTCCTTCTAATTGTCTCCTTCGGGCACCGTAAAGTTCATCCCCTAGAAGAGTACCCAAATGATTAAGAAACTCCCTATAAAGGGCTTTTTTCTTTCTCTTTGAGTATCGAGTGTTTGAAATGTCTCACTTTTGAAGACTTTCACAACTCAAAATAACATTACAAATTATATTATATTTGGAAAAAAATCTAAATACGGACTTAACCTGCAATGTTATCCTAAGGAAAATATCCCAAATATTTTATATAGCACAACCCAAGTAGTTTATATAAGGAAATAAAATATATTGTCAATCACACTTGGTCATGCTCTTTTAATTTAGGGAGGAGAATTTAGAAATTTTTGGAGCACCTACAGAAAATGTCATTAGTTTTAAAGCTTAATAATTACTTCCCCCTCTATAAGCCCTACACGAGCATGACCACCTGTATAAGACATCGTTAGTATCAAAGCGCCCCTAACCCATGGACAATCTAACACACAAATCGCATCACAAGCAAAGTATAGAAAGCATAATAATAAAATAAGCATCATATCAATCACAACACATAATAACAAACTAAGTTAACTAACACTTGAGCCACACACAGAGCATTACAATGTAGAAAGCAGAAAAGGAAAATCACTAGCCCTAATCCTAAAGCTAGAAATGATGTTCTAGAAAATCTATGTGTGTATAGTAGGCTTGTATGGCTTTGGATAGTTCCTATATGGGGTACTTAGTTCAAATTGTTTCGAGTTCAGATTTGTTGAAGATCTAAAAAGAAAACTTTAATTAAAGTTTAAATATTAATGGATTAGAATCCATTTTAGTTAATTTAGTTTGTGGATCAATTTTTACACTAAGGTTAATAATAATTGAAGTTTTAATTGCATTAACAATTTTTTAGAAGGTCTAGGGTCCTCTTATATGAAAGGCTAAGGGGGGTCCAAACGGTCAATATAGAAAATAGGCTAGGTTTTATAGTTTTAGCATTTTAATTAAATATTAGGCCTTAAGGAGAATACTTAAACTTTGAGTTTGTTAGATTTAGTATTCTCTAGTCCAAGTTTTGAATTTTAAAAGCTTCAGGCTCTAGTTAATGAACTATAGTTCACTAAAGAGTTGACTTTTTTATTTAAATTTGTTTTTAAAAATCTAATTTTTTAATAAATACTAGAATTTAATTGGATTTTAATGCCTTTAATTTTCACAATTTGAAATTTTTTAGAATTAATTATGAATTTTTAAAGATCGGGCAATTAATGAATTATTAAAAATTATTTAATTATGAGTATTTAGGGGGGTTTGATCCAAATCAATTCCAAACTAATTGTAATCATCCCCAAAGGTCAGAAGTAACCTAAAAAAGTGTTCCCAAGTGTTTGAAAAAATTTTAGAATTTTTATTTATTTAATAAAATTTAATTAAGGAAAAAATATGATTTTTAATTAAAATTAAATTATGGTTCATATTGAAGACCAATTAATAGGTTTTTAATTATCTAAGATTAAAGATTAAATTCTAAAGAGTTTGAGGTATTATAAGTATTTTTTTGAGTTATAATGTATTTATTAGAATTTTCTAAAGTTAACAGGGACTAATTAACAAAGGAATTAGGGTTTATTAATTAAAAGGATTTAAGGGCTCCTAAAAATTCCTAAAAAATTCAAAGATATATATGATACCACTAGATTCAAGCGTTTAAAGTTTCATATCAATTGGGGCTCTACCCTAGCTCTTAGAGTTTTTTTTAAGTTCACTAGACGTGTCCTTAATTATTATCCTTAGGGTGCCGCTACATTAAGCAAGATTTGAATTGAGTTTTGGACTGACCCTTAGGGTAACATGAAAATAAAATGTAGCAAACACACCACACAAGGTCGTTAGATCTAGGAGGGCCTAAACTAGATGCTCGTGCATCATACACATGTAAAATATAATAAAAAGGCGACTAAGTGTGTTTAATGGTATGATTAGTGAATAATTAAGACTCAATCATCCACTAATCCATCTCCCCATGAATGTTTTTTATATGTATGAGCTATATTTAAAATTTTATGAAGTGGATCACTCGAAATTAAGGGATTTAATTATATATGTAATTTTTAAATATTTAAAATACCCATAAGTATGTAAATTTTGAAAAATAATATAATTAATATAATTCAATTGATAAGAATACATAACTATAGGGGTGAGCCACTGATTAGCCGAACGAGGATACAAAATAGATTCAAAATTATTTTTAATTTAAAAATAATTAACATATTAATTATTTAAATAATATTTAAGTAATGAAGATAATCAAATAATACAAAAATAAATCATGATATTTAAAGATAATTTTAATTTTAAAATAAAGATGATAAAAATATGATCGATTTGATATATTATACATTTTTTTTGGATTAAAATATAATTTGTAATAATTTTTTAAAAAATTATGATTAAAAAAGGATTTTAAATAATTAAATTACTTATTTTAAAATAAAAATGACAGCGGCGGTAGCAGGCCACGTCTTGGCTCGGGATTGGTCCTTATCCGTGGCAATCATTAGAGATGATTGCACGACGGCGCATCAATGACCAATGATTGTGCCACAGCGCAATCATTGGGCACTCATTACCTGCGGCTGACGTAGTTAACTTAACCACGTTAGCTAGCTGCGGGTACTGTCGGATCTCCGTGGTTTTGATACAGACAGTCTTGATTTGGTCAGACGAAGGATATTAACCGCTAATTGATTCGCACGGTCGAAAAGAACCACGGAGCGGTGGATCAAATCAAACAAAATTTAAAGGTAAGTTATAGAAGTGAAGAGTATTCATGGGGGACTAAAATCACGATCTAAAACACGCTTAATATGAAGCTCAATCCAGGTGTTTTATCTCAATCCAATGAATAGATTCAAGAGATCTTTATACAGTTAAGCTTTTAGACTGTCATCGTACAAGTTCCTAGTTGAATCCGCAACCAAACGAGCTCTTGATCATCAAGAATTGGCTTTGGAAAGGTTTTAGCTTTGGTTGGCCGGAGATCTCTCCGCTAGCGAGGGTTTAGCGACGAGTTTAGGTCGGGAAGGGTGGAAGAAGATGTAAGGGGCTCTCACACAAAGTTTCACCTCTCTTGGAGGCTTAGTAAGAGAGGAATTGTAAAACGATGCCCAACACAAACCTTAAACTCCTTATTTATAACCCTAGGCTATAGATGAACGGTTAGGATTGGATCTCCAGTAAATTAGGAGGGAAGAGGGTGTATTAGGATGAGATTAGGCTCAAGAGATGAATAGGGAAGGATTTGAATGCATTAAGTGGCTTAATTTGACCCAAATAGGTTAGGTTAGACCAACCAAGACTTGGGTTGACCAAGCCATAAGTTGAACTGGTTAATTTGGTCACATGAGTGCAAGGGATGAGTGGATTGAGTCAAGGGTAGGTTTGAATTTAAAAAGAGCTTGAGTTGACCCAATATGGCTTAATTGGTCAACCTGGGTTGACCTGGTCAACCAAGTTGACCCAAGGCAAGGGTCTGGGCTTAATGGATTGGGTCTAACCCACTAGGTCCACGGGAGGTGAGATTTGAGCTCAAGAAAGCTTGGAATGGATTTAAAATTAAAAGTGAGAGGGTATGCATCAACTAGGTTGACTTGGCCAACTAGATTAACCAAAAGCCTAGGTTTGCGCTCAACAGGTTTGGATTGACCCACTGAACTTAAGAGATGTGATCTTAGGGCTTAGCTTGGTCAATTTGACTAAGTCTACCCTTTGACCTAAGGGTTTAAGCAAAAGAGAGGTCAACAATGGCCACCTGATTTATTAAGGTGCAGTTCTAGCAAGGGGATATGTTGTGGAATCTCTAGGATAAAATATATTTTTAAGTCTTTTTTGAAAACTACTTCATTCTTATTTATGCATTAATGTTCGATTAGCATGCATTCCACTAAAAACAAATTAAAAAGAGTAAAGATAAATTGAGAAGGGATAATAGAACCAGAAGGAAAGTAGGAGATATCAGGTCATAAAGGGATTGAGGGATTATACAAATTTTGAAAATGTCGAGTAATTTGCGGCATTTCCATATTTCCCTTCCAAGGCAGCCATGATAGATGTTCCATTATAGTTCTTTCTCAAACAAATTTTAGGAGTAAAGAAAATTGAGATCATCATCTCCATTCTTCAACCATTAGCTTTAGCTATTTGAATAATCCATGATGACCAAGAGGATGAAATATTAGCAATCTTATCATTAAGAGTTTTAGAGAAGTATTTAGGTCTATATTATTAGGAACAGAGTCCAAAAGTGAAAGACAAGCATTTTGCTGTATGTAAAGGTACTTTAAAGAAGCATCAATAACAAAGTAGGAGGCCCAAGGTTTGGCTTTAATGCATGCTTTCACCCTCTTAAGCTTGTTGAAATGGTCCACAATCAGATTGCCACAAAAAGGTTCCATAAAAACATTTAGCAAAATGTCCCAATACCCATCCAACTTCATCTAGAAATTCTTAAATTAAAACTGACGCAGCTTAGAGTGGGAAATGTGATCTTTTAATATAAGAGGTGAGTGATCCAAAGCAGAGAGGGTCCTCAATAGAATATAGCGAAGTAGGATAAACATATAACCATGCATCATTGACTAAAGTCCTGTCAACTTTCATGTGTATAAGATTTTTAGCTTACTGATTAAATCAGGTGTAAAAGTGGCCAACTGAGGCTTGCCCTTTTAATTGAATGTAAAAAATAAGACAGTTGAGATACCCTAACCTACTGTAATGAAAAATTGAGCCTCAAACTTTTTCATTTTGATATCTACAATTTAGTCTCCTATAACAATACATGGCATGAGAGAGGATAGGGTTATGGCTCGAATTTGCTGCTAGAGAGCAGAGTGTTCCTCCGTAGAATTAAAAGCATAAATTATAGATAATAAGAGTATACCCATATTGCATCTTATCATTTGGGATGAAGTAAAAGGTGTGAATTGCAACTTCGAGGATGACTATTTAGTCCAAATTCTATAAGACAAAAAGATTAAAGTAGTTAAAATTAGCTTCAATTTTGAAAATATAATGAGTAGCATGGAACCATGGATCGGAGGAGGCAACATGAATTCGATTCTCCAATAAACAGAGCATACCCAGATTATGTTTCACATGGCATCAACCTCCACTCATACTGGATTTGCATATTAACTATTTCATCCTCGATGGAAATAGGAATATGGTGTGAATTGCACCTTCGAGAGGATGACTATTTAGTCCAAATTCTATAAGACAAAAAGATTAAAGTTGTTAAAATTAGCTTCAATTTTGAAAATATAATGAGTAGCATGGAACCATGGATCGGAGAAGGAGGCAACATGAATTCGATTCTCCAATAAACAGAGTATACCCAGATTATGTTTCACATGGCATCAACCTCCACTCATACTGGATTTGCATATTAACTATTTCATCCTCGATGGAAATAGGAATATAAGCCAGATATGTGATTTTGTTGTTAACCTAGAAACACATCCGAGCATAAGCAAGCAATGATTTTTCAATAGTGAGTGTATCAACTGTCAAGTTGATGCCAATTTTACTAGCGATCCAAAAAAAAAACCTTTAAATTTCCAACAATGAAGCGAAAGGTCGAGAATTTTAAACTAGATTGAGATCAATGTGAAGTTTTCTCTTTGAGGCCAAAATCTAAAATATCATTTCTAAAAGATAAAAGTCTTTCCTAAAAAGACTCATACCCCGTTAGACCAAATCATCTCAAAGTTCAAAGAGAATAAAAATTAAATGAGTAAAAAAAAATTCTCTCAAGTTAAATAATTGGATAGTACCTTAGAGCTTCTAAGTTTTACAAATGAATGATAGAAGGGTCTCATAATAAGGTAGAATTATTCTATGCAAAGTGCGGAGAGCACTCGAAGCCTAATAAAAATGCATCATGTCACCTCAGTGGTGGATACCCATCTCGGTACCAACACTCAATACCGCTGGATACCCAATGCTTAACCAAATGATTCTCCCGTTCGATGTCCGTACAGAATAAAAGCTCCATAATAAGACCTCCCAACCAAATAACCAACCAGAGATATATTCCATTCCTCCAAGGCAACATCCATCTTAATTTTAGGAAAAACGATGACATCCTCTTGCGTGTGGACAAGAAAAATAGGAAAGCTTGAGGGGTTAAAAATATTTTTCCAATCTAACAGCAAGCTATGATAGATTCCCCTCCGACCCAACCGGAGAAGACAAGCAAGTGAGAGTAACATAAGGGGAGGGATGCTAGGGTACAAGAAACCCAAGCAAACAAAAAGCCCATAAAGATTCAGTCTACTACCATACATAGTTAACACCAGCGGCACACACCAAAGACCAGTATCCCCGAAAACGCTAACGCGGTCTCCTTCAACCCAAACACAAAAACATCCCGCTTCTCTCTTTTCTCCCAAAATCCCTATTCTCAAAGCCCCCGTGATTTCCTATTAATATACTCTACAAACTATAAATATGCCCACACAGAATCGTACAATCGACTGCTCCCCATTTCCTTTCAATCTCATTAAAGAATAGATATCGCCCACCTCAATCCCTCTCTTCTGCCCATCTCTTCACCCTTTTGCCTGCATCATTACCTCATTAATGCTCGCCGCTTCATCTCCCCGATGCCTATCTAAAAAAAAACGTTACAGTAAAACTGAACATATTTCTCTTATAGATTTGAACGTTTAAAAACCATTACAAGTACATAATTCATAAGGAAATAAGAAGATAAACATCGCCATTAATACTGTCCAACTTTCTCTCGGTCTATCCACCCGTTGGGAGATTGTAAAAGGCATAGATAGAAAGTGAGAGAGAAGGCACACTGCAGCTTTGATCTTCACTAATCATGTCGTCAAGAAAGAGAAAGTTGAGCGAGTTTCCCAACTAATTGTTCAGCAGGGTCACAAGAACCATCACGACTAGGCTGGAACTGGACTGGAAGATACTCGGTTGACGAGCAGGTGAACAGAGATCGCCTGAAATGCTTCACAAGTTCTTCCAAGCCCTGTTCAATCCCAAGTCAATAATCACGCTATAGTTCTGCGTTGTAGGAACAGATTAGTATAAATATTGAAACTTGCCTGAATCTTCGCGTGGGTAATCTCGCAAATCTTGCGAGAGCCGAATGTGTTCCAAGGCATCATGTGCATGTCTTGATAGAGCCTCTTAGCAGCCACAGAACTTGTGAAGTTGACGAACGCATAGCCAAGATTATTACCGCTTCTGTTTTCACAAAACCATAAAATAAATCACAGAGATAGATTATGTAGTCAACAGTAACATATATAAGATCTCCACTTACATGAAATCCATTGGGAGGTAAAGGAAGTCAAACTCAGAAGATGCAGTAACAGAGCCTTCGTCCTTAATCTTCTGGTTCTGAACACGACAATGTTGATCAAGCAAGTCTAACAACTGCTTTCTACTGCTTCAGCAATAACAGCTCTATCAGATTACGTTACAGGGATTAAAAAGGTTAAAAAAGCAAAGCGTAAGAAAAACCTGATCTTGTTGGGGATGTTCTTAATCATAACAGTGCTTTTCGCGCCTTCGCAGAATTGCGAGTCATCAGGCGGAGGAAAAGCGGCTTCTTGCGGCGAGTCAAAAGAAGAAGAGGATTTAGGAACCCATAGTTGAGAGTTCCGTTTGATCAGTTGACGGCATCCATACCGGCCTCTAAACCCTCTTATAGAAAAGCAAGAAGAAGACACAGTTCGCATGCTGGGTTCATCCATTGCCTTTGCTTCGATAGGAAACCTCCGTTCTTCTACTCCGCCGAGCTCGTCGACTAATCGAGGTAATGCGCCGCTCATTTCGGCCATTTCGGGTTCGATAAGGGTGGTAACGGAGTACTTGGGCGGCGGAATATAGTATGAGAAATTTGGGAAGCAAGAGGGAGAAGAGTAATGGTAGTAGATCAAGGAAGGGTGGAAAAAGATAGTGCCTTTGCTAATGCAACTATGGTCGTATCGTTGTGGGATGAAAGCAGGGAAAATTTGGGGCGGAAGGGGACGACATGGAGGATAGATAATGGAAAGCTCGTCGTCGGCGGCGGTGGCGTTGGGGAAGAAGAGTGGTGCGTGGGGGTTCAATACTGTTGCCATAGCTGGCCAAAATGGAGTGCAACAAGGTTAGGAGGGAACTGCCGGAAGTAATCAGGCGGGGTACACTTGCTCGTGCATATAAGAGGAACTGATCAGCTCGTGCGTGTGAGAGTTACTCCAAGTGAAATGAGACAAAATGGACAAGATTGATAGAATGACAGGAGAGAGAGAGAGAGAGAGAGAGAGAAGGAGAGGGGGAGGGGGCGGAGGGGCATAGGCTGAAACTGTCTAGATAATCATTCATGTCCATATGCATTTATTAAGCTTAGACAGTACGAATTATTAGTTTTAATATTTTAATAATAAAATCATTTTAATTTTTAATTTTTTTTATTATATATACATAATAATAAATATTTTGTAAATTAAAAAAATTTAAAAAAAAAACATACTACAAATTAAAATTACAAGAAGAATATTGTTAAAAAAATTAAAATGAGCAAAATTACTAAATTGATTGGCGTATTTGTGAAAAAAACACAAAAATATTTAACTATGTCCACACAAAATCAAACAATTTGCAAAACTTTTTGGTGTATTCCTCCCAAGCTCATGAGAGAGAGAAGTGAGCGGGAAAGAGATGATAAAGAGAGATAAAAAGGACTATGAACAGATTGATGGATGTGGTTAGGTGGTGCATCGATGGAATTAATCTAGCAGCATATTAATAGTGCCAAATAAGTGAAGGCCTGATAGGGCTCTAGTTCTTTTAAGATTATTTGTCAGAAGGTTATTCAATAAAGTTAGCCTGTTTAGAAAAGATCAAGAGAGATACACAAGAGATGTTTTTACTTAATTGAGGTTTTTTATCAGAGCGTTGTTCAATGACATTAACATGTATGAAAGATGTTAAATCAAATCTCCATATGATCGATTATACCTTAATTGAGAGGAAACGAATGTCACGCAGGTCCCAAATCAAATGTGAAGAATTGTCTAACTTTATACCGTTACTATCTTTTGAAACTGAGATTATGACATTGTCCAAGGAATAGAAGTCCAGCTAAAGACTGCATAGAGTTTAGGATTCATTTGAAGCTTAAGAAGCTTTATGATTGATAGTTGATAATAAGAATATTTTTAACAAGTAAAATTTTGTAAGAACTTACTTAATTTTGATCATATTAGAAATCTCAACCAATGTTGCCCCCCAGTCCAAATGTACTTCTAATTAATAAAATTTTTGTAACGATGACTAATGGTTGAAATGTGATAGAACAATGTATGCTCGATGTTGCGATGAAGTTAACCTTAACATTGAAGGACTTCCCTTATGCCTAATAATAGGGCATGGTAAAGGGGCTATCTTGCTTCAATCATGCCTATGAAGTTAACATGAATGATTTTTGAGGTTGGAGAAAAAGTTTCCCCATAATAAGGAAACATTTCTCACAAACGATGTCAAATTATTACAGAGCAAAAAATTCATCGCAATAGAGAGATATGGAGTTTAGCGTTCTTGTTTTGTACAAAGATCCAGTACATAAACATATGAAAGAGAAGGGGTTCGAGAGTCATAAGAGACATCAAGATTTTTATTTGAAAAATACTAAAAGGAAAAAAAATTATGGTGGATGACCTAGTTAAAATGATTTCAATAATGTTTGTAGTCAATTATAGATGGTGCCCTTCCGTGAGGGGAAGGCATTGACTCAATGTATCATATATAACACATTACATAGTTGGGTAGGAAGAATCAAATGATAAAGGAATTGACTTGTTCATTTGGTTGGCAGGGCTGTATTTGGACAATGGAGATCAGAGGGACTGTAGTTGCGGCCTCATGGGCGACAATGGTCAGAGGGACCGCAATCGGAAGGTGAAGGTGGTTGAATGGACAAAAATATGAGGGCAATGGAGGTCAAAGGGATCGTAGTCAGTGGGTGATGGTGGTCGAATGGACCATAGTCTGCAGGTGACGAAGGTCGGAAAGATCATAGTCGGTGGGTTACGGTGGTTAGAGGGACCATAGTCGGTAGTGCTGGTGGACCGTAGTCGGTGGGTGATATATGGTGGTCTGAAGGATTGTATTTGACAAGCTACAGTGATTGAAGGGACCGTAGTCGACATGCAATATTGGTAGGGGGGATAGTACTTATCAGCCTAGTAGAGGACCAACAATGTTTGGCCGTGCAGGAGGTCCAGCGGTGGCTAGGTAGTGGTCTGATGATGGTCAAGTAGAATTATGAGGAGGTCGATGGTCGAGTGGAAGTCATGCGACAGTCAGCAATCGAGTGGAATTCCAGAGACAGTGTGACGCCCCAGGCATCCATAGTGAAAGGATTCGTCTGACATTCTGATCGAACTCCATAAAAAAAATCAGCTTTTTGAAGGGTTTTACAGACAGTCTGGCAGATGCTAAGTGGCGATCAATTACCGGTGGTAGTCCAAAAGTGGTTTGCGACCGAACAGTGGTTTGATGATGGTTGAATAGAAGTCTGACGATGGCTAGCAGATGGGTGGTGGTCTAACGATGATCAGGTGGAAGTCCAATGCTTGTCGATAGCCTGGCAATGGCCTGATAATGGTCGATGGAGGTTCACTGGCGGTGGTGTAGGAGCTCTTGAAGCCTCAGAGCTCTCTATCTAATATATAGCCAAAGGTCCCCCTTCATGTAGAGAGTGGGAGGGGGGGGGTCTATTTATAATTTTTTGAAAGTGACATGCCCCATAAAATATGGAGATGATATAGGGTAGCTTTAGAGTGCTCCATCGGATGTCCTCTATTTATTCCCTCGATCATAGAGCATTTTTCAAATAATTAAGTGCCTTAATGATGTCAGAATTCAATAATCTTGGACTCGTTGGATTCGTCTTGCCGAGCCACTTGATTCGATTATGAGCATGTCATATTCATATATCATTTGGTCATCCAATTTAGTCTTTAGACATTCCAAATAAGCTTTGGGCCCCTTATTTGGACCCATTTGGGCTTGGTTTAGACCAATTTTTGTGTTGTTGAGTTCGTTTCTTTGAGACGTCTATTTTGACTATGAGTTTATTGAAATCTGAGTTCGAATGGACCCAATTAATTTTGGAAGTGTCCAACTTAAATACACCTCAAGATTTGTGCACGATCAAGATGATTTTTGGTGACATATCAATGTGTATGGTAAAACTTGAGGTATGTCTGAAATATACATGATAATATCACTAATGTTTTGCAAGTTAATTTTTTGATTGGACACTATGGGGTTTTCCCTCATCAAATGACAATGAATATAATTATGAAATTCAAAATTGATAGATGTCATAAAGAGTATGGTTTAGCATCCAAGCACTATTAATAAATTTAGCTTTTGCAACACTTTTTTTGACCTACTGTAGTTGTTAAAATACAAAGTTTCTTATAGCGATTTAAAAAGAGCTGCAAACATCTTTCCCAACTCTCTTTGAATCGTTATGTTATATCCAGTTTTTAGTAGCAGTAGGTGTAGCAGTGATTTTTATCAATGTTATATTATAAAATTACAGCAGTTTAAAATGCAGCTAAAGGGTGTAACAGGTGAACGAAATATAATGCCAAAAAATGAATTTATAATGAAACTACAAAAATCAATAAATTATTATAAAAATATAAATTGAGTAAATATTAACGGCATACAAATCTTATGTTCAATGTGTCCAAGAGAAAACACAACATAGTTATTACTAATTTTTTCTTAGAGAAATTCTTCATACCCGAAACAAATAGTTCTAAATTTCTAATTTCACTAACAACAAGAAGATGAATGAAGATGTAAATAGTTCATCATAGTTTTTTGGTTGCGGTTCAAAATATCCTTTACAAAACCTCCAAAAATTTTTTGAATCAAATGAATCATGAGAAGCAACAATCAAAGTCACATAACTGACAAGCATAAACATTGAGAACCCATAGCTGGAAGCATACATGAGGGAAAAATATATATCAATTAACTACGATAAACATTATATTTCACCGAGGAGGATCACTTCAAAATATAGTGACATGAGAATATTAATGAATAATTATATACCTAATGGAGAATTTCGGTCGTACTATGAGGAAAATATTGGGTTGGGTTGACCTCAAAACTATCAGAGCATATGAATAAATCACAGCTGTAGATCTATCACCTATTATAATTGTACAGTCGGATTAGATGGAAACTTATTATTGGCTCAAGTATACATGTACTCCTTCTACCTATTTATATATAAAGACTTATATCCCTTGTTGTATGTGGGACGATAATAATAATAAACTTCTGAGATATTCTTTATCTCTTCTCTGTTCAAGATCCATCTTCTTCCCATCTGTTTCAACATGATATCAGAAAAGGCTCCTTGATCCTGACTCATGGCCGACTCTTCCTCCTCTAAGCTTAATTATCACCGCGATCAGCAGTCCATCGACGATCCTCTCATTCCTGCAACTCTAAAATTCGTTGTCTCTAATCTCCACAATTTTGTCACCAATCAGCTCGCTCTCGATAATTATGTCATCTGGAAGTCGCAAATTATCAAAATCTTTTGGGCGAATGGTTTCTTGAACTTTCTAGGTCCTCGCTCGTCTTCCCCCTCTCAGTTCTTGACGTATCAAGATGGACCAACATCCGCAAATCCTCTCTACTCCCAATTGTTGCTCACCGACCAAAATCTCTTCGCATTTATTTGTTCTATTATATCCCCCATCGGTCTTACCTTACGTTGTTTCTCTTGATTCCACTGCTGAAATTTGGACAACAATGGAAGCCCGTTTTCAATCAACCAACAGATCAAAAGTCATTTAACTCAAGAATGCACTTCATCACTTCTCTCTCAAGAACCAATCCATGACATAGTACCTTTCGGAAATAAAAACTATCGTAGATCAAATTACAGGGGCGTGCTCTTTGGTCGACACTGAAGACATAATTCATTACATTCTAAATGGTCTTCCTCAATCCTACCAATCATTCAAAACTACTATTAGGATCATTCTCACACCCCTTAGCCTTGATCAACTTTACCCTCTTCTTTTAAGAGAGAAAATCAACCTCGCGTCTGATGCAGCTCGTGCTCAACCCGCAAGCGATCCTACTACCGCTCTTTTCACATACAGAGGACGCGGTCATAAGTCCAGAGGATGGAACTCCTCAAATTTAGCGGGCCACACTCGTAACATAGCTACTGCTTCCGTCACCTGTCAAATTTGCTACAAGAAAGGCCATTATGCTCAATCTTGTTGGAACAGATTAAATGCTCAGTGTGTTCCGTCGCCAAGAACAGTGAATACCACATACTTGGACTACTCGAACAGCTACAAGGGCTATAAATATTTTGATATATCTACTAACAAAATCATTATGTATCGGCAGATCACGTTCAATGAACATGTATTTCCATTTCGCCAATCTCCCATCTACCTCGCCTACTATTCCAAACGAATCATGTCCTCTTCTCTTAACTCCAACTTCTTTTAGGTCTAATCGTACTGCAGATCAACTGAATCAAACCAACATGGATATCGGTAATGTTCATATTCCAAACTCTAACAGTACTACTAACTCTTCTCATAACATTCAGCCAACTCAACTACCCTCATCTCAGCCAGCTGCTATGTCTACGTTGCCTACTCATCAAATGGTAACTAGAAGCAACATTGGTTCGCTCAAACAAACAAAGTGTTTGAATCTTCTTCACTTTTAAACACTTACCAACTATCTTATGGATCCGACTACATACACTGAGGTAGTCAAAGAAATTTCAATGGCGTCAAGCAATGGCTACAGAATTCCTCGCACTTCAAAAGCAGGCCACCTCGAGTCTAATTCGGCCACCAATAAGTGCGTCCGTCCTTGGTTGCAAATGGACTTATCAAACAAAGTTTCACACAAATGGTTCGGTGGTAAAACATACGACAAGATTGGTTGCCTAAGGAAATAATCAAGAATTCGGAATAGACTGCACATAAACTTTCAGTTCGATGGTGAAACTACCAACAATACGTATTCTTTTGACCATTGCTCTATACCATGGCTGACAAGTCCAACAGTTAGACGTCGCAAACGCATTCTTGCATGGAACTTTATCAGAGACTGTGTACATGACTCAACCAAAGGGGTTCAAAGATAGTACTCGTTCGGACTATGTTTGTCGCCTTCACAAAGGAATATATGGATTGAAACAAGCTCCACGTCAGTGGTACAACACGTTCACATCATTCCTTATGTCTCTTGGTTTCTCGAACAGTCAAGACGATCCATCTTTACTGCTCTACTGCAAATCACAAGTTTAGATCTACTTGCTAATATACGTCGACAACATCCTTATCACTGGCAACGACCAAGACAACTTTCATATCATTCTGGACAAACTTAACTCTGAATTTTCTATGAAACACCTAGGGGAAGCAAATGAATTTCTTAACATAAAGATAGCACGACTCAATAATAATTACTTTTTATCTCAAACAAAATATGCGTATAACATTCTACAGTAAGTGGAGCTCACGCAGTGCAATTCTCTAGCCAATCTGATGTGTACAAAACACCCTTCAGTTTTTAATGACGAACCATTCCTTGTTGATCCAATGCTTTACCATCAAATAACTGGATCACTTCAGTATCTAACGCTAACTCATCTTGATGTATCATACAATATCTTTCTTTTATCACAACACATGCACAATCCCCTTCCTCAGCATATATATCTGCTCAAATGACTCATCCGCTATATGAAAGGTACGCTGAACTTTGGGTTACCTATTACCAAAACTAATCTGCCTCTCAAATCTTTTTCAGATGCGGACTGGGCTAGAGATCCTCTCACATGAAGATCAACATTGGGCTACTGCTCATTTATGGGCGATACATTAATATCATGGACAGTCAAGAAATAATGCACAGTGGCAAGATCGTCTACGGAATCCGAATATCGAGCACTCACGACACTTACATCATACATTATATGGCTACGCCGACTTCTCACGGATTTTGGTATCTCACAAGACTATCCGACCGATCTTTATTGTGACAACATGTCTGTAATTGTATTGGCTAATAATATAATGTTTCACTCTCACACGAAATACATTGAGATTGATCAAAAGTTCCTTAGAGATCACATCTAGCAAAACAACATTAGACTTCATCCAATCAGTACTATAGACCAACTAGCAGGTATCTTTACTAAATCTTTGTCTACACCTCGTTTCCATTAACTAAGACTTAAATAGATGGTCATTCATGACCCATCAATTTGTTGGGGCGTATCAGAGAAGATGAATAAATCACAGTCGTAGATCTATGACCTATTATAATTGTAATGTAGGATTAGATAGAAACTTGTTATTGGCTTAGGTATACCTGTACTCCTTCTACCTATTTCTATAAAAAGACTTGTATCCCTGGCTGTACGTGGGATGATAGAAATAATAAACTTACATATAAAGACTTGTTATTGGCTCAAGTATACCGGATGCGAGCCATCATGCCATCCAATGTATAGTGCATAAGGCATGGTACGTTCGGATTAACCTCTGAACGCGTTCAAACACCCCACAATATAACCTCTCCAATGAAAGGCAACAATAAAAAGAAATTAGTATTTTTTTAAAAAAAAAAAAATCTCACACCATAATTACATTTTTTTTAAATAGATGGGTCATCTTTTCTCTAACACAAATTGACCTTGGCATGCAAAAATCTCACCCACTTATGCAAAAATTTCACCAAAGGCAATGCAATCTAATTTCCAGCATAGTCTTACATTGGGTATCCATACCCACATCCATCCATATCTAATGGGTATGAATGGATATGTGCATATCCATCAACTCTAAAAATATTAACCAAGTTAATTATTTCCCTCTAAACAACTCAAAGAAAATCCTTGCATTAAATGAGGAAAATCTAATGATAGCCAGCACAGTTTCTTCAGCCATTCTATGGTATCTCTTCGCCTCTCTCTCTCTCTCGGCTGTTGATCTGGTGCCGATTGGTTCTGAGATTTTGGTTTCTACTCCTGCTATTGTTGCGCCTGTCTCTGCTGCGTGTGGTAGGGGGCCTGGTGGGTTGGTTGATGGTGATTCGCCTGTTTTAGGTGTTGTGGGTGATTCTGTTCAGTTTCAGAATAGTTCTATGGATGTGGATACAAATGTGTGCGGACATGTGGTAAATTCGGATGTGGAAGGCTTGTTGGTCAATTCTCAAAATTTGGTTAATGTTCCAGTAAACTTAATGGCATCCCAAACTATGATGTACCAGGTGGGAGGTATTTCCGGATTGGATGTTAGGTCCCATGCTGATTGGTTGCATAATTCGTCTGAATATGAATCTGATTCTGAGTCATATTCAGATCCTGGAAATGAGTTTAAAATGGCACGTGATAGACCTCTTACGGTTGCTTCTCGTGGGAAATTTTGGACTAGAGGTGGGAGAAGAAGATAATTCATTTCAAGGTTGATTGTTTCTTTCATTTGATCGGATTGCTCATCGATTGGATTGAAAATTGTTTCTTGTGGCAACTTTTTCTGGATGGCCTTGTGCGGACTCGAGGGTGCTAGGGGTCTCGGCCTTCTCTGAGCCCTCTTTTTTCGTATTTTTATTTTCTGTTTTATTGTGATAGTATCTTTTATTTGGTGTTCTTCTCTTTATGTTTTTTTCCTTTCTCCAGCTGTTGTAACCCCGTCTTTTTTAGTTAATAGATCAAAATTTTGTTCAAAAAAATAAAAATCAAATTTATTAACTAGTTTTTAATTCACGTTACACATATGAATAAATAATTTAAAAGAAAAAAAATGAATTAGATGTATGTGATAATATATGTGTGATTACAATACACAATTCAAATAAATTCATGTAAAAGTTAATTTAGATGTTATCTCTATAGATCTTGGATTTAGGAAAAAAATTGATTATCATCCAAATGAAAGGTTTATGGCCTGAAGATTAAGTAAGAGGTAACAATTTTGACACAAATGGATTTAAAAATTAGAAAAAATTGGATTGAATTCAAGTTCATATGGATCAAGTTAAAACTTAAAAGTGCTTATAATATTATTTGGCGAACATGAAAAAATTTAATGAATTAAGAATAAGATGTAAAATTTATTTTGAAAGATATTATGATCAAATTTTTATAAATTATTGAACAAAGTTGACTATCGGTGTAGATTGCATATGTTTCCTTTTTAAACCAACGATAGTAGTCTAAGGGCAATAGAGATGGGAAGGTCTATAGTTAGGCAATGATAGTTCAAGGACTATAGTTGAGTGACGATATGTTTATGAAAGGAGTATAGTTGGTAGATGATTACTGTTGGAGGATTGAAATCCACAAATGATAAAGGTCGGAAGATCCGTAGTCGAATGACGGCGGTCGAAGGATCGTAGTCGAGTAATGAAGATCAGAAGATCTTAGTCAAGTGATGGAGAAATGATTCTGTGCAGAGGCCAAATGCAGCTCTATGTCCGGAGGCGAATCAGACGTTGCCACGTAAGCAGTACCGAGCCGTGGTACACAGCGAAGGAGTGACGCGGCGCATTCTGATTGATCTTCGGATGGCATTCACACATAATAATTAATCGTGCAGTGGTCAGATCACTATACTCAGCCAACGAAGAAGGTCAGAAGGACCTTAATTGGCATGTAATTGAGGTTATTAAAAAAAAACTGTAGTTAGACAATGGTTGTTGAAAGACATTAATTGGACAATAGTGGGTTATCATATATGAATCTCATAGACTAATAGGGTCAATAAATTTCATTACATTAACTATAAATGTATTAAGATTAACATTCTTACGACGTTGAAATAATTTTCAAAATATTGAATTTTATTTGAAATGCTTTTTGGTTCCAAAAAATTGCAAAAAAAAAATTTGCGTTTGTGTGAACTGCTTAAGCTACACATGCACATACATTTTTAACTAATATATAAAATATTTTATTTTTATTATAATTTATGTATGAAACAAATCATAAATTTAAACTATTATCCACGTAAAAAATCTATATCTTCAGCCATTCTATATCCCAATTGTATAATTTATAACTGTTACATTATCGCTAGCTGTATCATTCATAAATTAAATGGCAACTGAAATCGAAATCAACTGGCAGCACGCAACCTGATTTGGACGAAATCTTCTTTCTTTAAACTTCCTAGAAAGTTACAAAATCATCACGAAAAAAAGAAATTATTCTGTGTAGAGGTCTGATGCAGCTCTACATTCATAGACGAAAAAAATACAGACATATCAGCAATACAGAACCGCAATACCGAGCGGTAGTACGGTACCGAGCCGCAGTAAGAGCTGTGGTACACAACAAATGAGTGATGTGGCACATTCTGATTAGTCTCCAGACGACTAATCCACCAAAATGAATTGGCGTTCTTTTTCTTATTAAATTATAAATTCTACAGGTCATTACAGTACAATCAGGAAAACAACTCCATTTCCAATACATCATTTTGAAAACTTGTAACATTCAATCTCCCAACACACGCTAAAAAAAAAAAAAAAACAAGCTTGAAATCTACATTGTATTCTCTAACAATCTCTTAAACTCCAAGAAACTGATCTTGCCATCACCATCTTCATCAAAAGCTCTGATCATCCTCTCACAGTCCTTCACCCTCCTGCCTTCCTCAAACCCCAATCTCCTCATCACATTCCACAGCTCCTCAGCTGTTATGAAGCCATCTTCATTCCTATCAAACACATAAAAAGCCTCTTTCAACTCCCACTCACTTGCTTCCTTTTCCTCCAACAATTCCTCAACCACCCCCTTCCCCTCCCTTCCCCTCTCCACACACTCTATCCCCAACCTCTCCAACACCGCCGTCACATCGTCCGCCGTCAACTCCTGATCTCCACCGCCACCATCGTCAATTTCATCAGTAGAGATCACAATGTCATCGTTTCGAGAGTTGCAAAATAGATGGCGATCTCCGTCGCATGATAAAAACCGAGTCAACTCAATGCGACACCGAGTAATAGCAACAACTTGTAATATGACAAAATCTAGCAGCTCCATTGTTGAAATTGTTGAAGGACTTGTAATAATATGTGTATATGCCTTTATATATATATATGGTCCTCTGGTTGATAAGGATGGTGGTGGAGAAATAGAGGTGCAAGTGCTGGGAAAGACGCAGGAAGAATGACTGGTGAAGTTATGGGATGCCATTTGGTGATTTCTAAGGGTCTTGGAATTAGTTGGAAGTTCAGTGCAACGCAGTTTCCTGGAAGGATCTACCAGGAAAGAAAATGTTAGTAAAAACAAAGGAAAATAGAAAAACAAAAGTTGTGCTTGACTTGTTAGACAATTGGTTTCTCATTATAGATTATTGAGAGTTTGGTTTTATTTGACTATTATTAATTTGCTGTATGTTGATATGAAGTCTATACTATTATTATGAGTCCATTTGGCCATTTGGGACATATTTTTCGCTGGTTAATCAAGTTTTTATTTAGCTACTATTTATTTGTTGTTTTCTCATTATTTTTCAAAATAAATTTTGAAAAAATTATTAGGTCAGGTGACCTGATGTAGCTCTACGTCCGGTAGCCAATAATATGTCGCCACGTGCTTTTACCCTTTAACGCGCGGCCCGACGACCCGACTCGGACCGGAATCCGGGATTACTATGTTTGCATGTTGCTCGGTATTTGCTCAGTATTGCTATGTATTACTCGGTATTGCTAAGTATTGCTTGGCAATAACAAGAAATACCGCTTTGTGAAGATCAATACCGAGCAATACCGAGTAATACCTAAAAGAACTCGATATTGCTCGGTACGTATTGCTAGGTATTGGTGTTCACAAAATGGTAGTTTTCGTTTTTGTCGAGCAAAATCGACAAATACCGAGCAATACGCAAACTCCCGGGTCCGTTCTGGGTCGGGTTGTCGGGCCGCGCGGTAAATAATGAGAACACGTGGCGCCTGTTTACTACTCACCAAATATAGAGCTACGTTAGGTTACCAGATCAAAGAAAGTTTCAAAATTTTGTGGTTCAAATAATTTTTTTAGGGTTTAATGCAAACAGAATTATCGGAAGCGTACCTGAATTCACTGAAATGCAGAATTGAGATTTTCGATCTTCCACGTTTGAAGCGGCGTTCTCCAAGAGAGTGAGAGACCTCTTCTTTTTCACTCAAGATGAGAAATGGTGTAAATGAGAACTTAACCGCTTAAACTGAAGACCATGACCCTTTTATATTTTAAGTGTATTTATTTGATTTCAGCTCATAATTAAAATAAAAATAAATATTCGTCCTCTACACAATAATTAATTCTCTCCAAATTAAATGAGCTGTCACATAAGCCAAATAGTTTAATTTTTAAATAGATCACGAATTTAATTTGCTCAATTTTAAATAGCTTTTAATTGGCTCAATAATTTATTTATATATATCAATATATGAGTCCACATATACAAATTTCCCAACATTTGTAACCAGAGTAGTTAAATTGTTTTTCCCATAACAACTTCGCAGCCTAATTTATAAAACACTGCAAGCGTCCCAAACAGAACTTATATTACAGTGATTGCTATATATAAATAAATTAAAAGTCAGGAACGGAGGATTTTTATTTGAGTAATTAGATTTATTTCTATACTTTGGTTCGGATTGGATCAATCTAATTAATATAAATTCACGATAGAAAAAGAAGTTTTGTAGTTTTTAAATGGAGCATTAACTCTTTAATTTTGATTAGATATCATGATAGTTCAGTAATAATAATTTTCTATTTGGCTTGTTCTAATTCAATTATTCAAAACATCCAAAAAAAATCTGTGGAACTGTAAATTGCCACATAAAAAAAAAAACTCAAAATAAACTCAAATCGAATAACTTTTTTTTTATAGTTGAAATTGAAAATCGTGAAACTTAAGTTTTTTTTTTTCTTTTTTAGATATATTAATTGATCAGTATATATGAATCTCAAGGCAAAATTTGAATGAATAAAATTTTTAATTAAATTTAAAATTATAACTTTAATTCATTAAACTTATAGTACTCGACCTGAATTTTTTAATAATGTGAATTATAGCACCATAAATGATATGATATTAGTCTAAATAAATTCAAATCAAGTGCCTGAAGCATATTTAATAATTAATGAACATTAATTAAAGGATCAAAAGACCTTGAAATTTTATGCGATTATAGTTAAATCGAGCGGCTTAACAATACAAATCCAATGAGCCCAAGATGATTCAACTCTGACATCATTAATGCACTCAAAATGTTGGATAAACAATCGATGATCAAGAGGATCAATATGAATCATACAACTAGATGTTTTGAATTTTTAATCAAATTTATCAAAATGTTTATTTCAAAAAGGTATAAAATAGGCCTTTATCTTTGAAATGAGAGAGGTTTAAGAGCACAGACAGCTGAGAAACTCTATTGTAATTTTTTATGATCGCCGTCAATGACCATCATCAACAATCACAACCACTATCATGAGACTTCTATCATATAATTACTATTTGACTATTAACATCTAACACCATTATTGAGATATAATTGTTTATTTGTGAACATCCATTTTTTGTATTCTCCATAATTGTAATTGGACAATTATTCTCAATTATTTATAATCTTATTTTATTTGATTATGACCAAAAGTAAATACTCATACCTATTGTTGCGTGCTAGAATATACGCGGCGGTAGAGTTTGTAAATTCGCGTCCTAGCGTTGCACGAGTATTTCACACACAAACAGAAAGAGAAAGTGAACACCAAGGTTTTTACGTGGAAAACCCCAAAAGAGAAAAAACCACGGGGCCTCGCCCA
>NW_021319759.1:1228304-1239803 GCF_001605985.2 Dendrobium catenatum | reverse complement strand
ATAATTAATTATAATATTTATTAACTTAATAATTAATTAAAATAAATTAGTAATTAATTAAAATGAGCTATACAATTATTAATTATTTAAATTACAAAAAAAATATTTTCTTATAAGTTATTAAAATCCGTCAAAAAATTTATATATCTTAAAATTTTCATCGTAACCCATCAAAAACCCACCCGCAAATCTCTTCAGAACTTTACAAACTATTTTATCGATATTTTCAGAACTTTATCACAAGGGAGAGAGAGATTTTCATGTAAGTTGACTAGAGATACTCAGCTCTTCCTTCCATTTCCATGAAACAGGTACAAAGAAATATATTCTGCAACTGGTTTACATATCATATTGACATATATCTGGTTATATTTCCTTTTTTTTTTGGGAAATTTTGGGGCATAAGCCCATTCATAAGCCCATTCTTTGGTTATATTTCTGTGAAGAGGCATTGGAAGATGAAAGCGGCGGGCTTTAATGAGGAAATGATCGTGCATGAGAAAGCTTGAAGGAAAAAGAATTAGATTAGAAACGAAGAGAGCTCTGGCAATTACGAAGAAAGGGCATTCATTGTGGCTGATTTTTTTGCCTGAATGGGAATACAGAAGCAGCAGAGGAACTGAGGCCTATTTGGTACAGGCGAGTGCTTTTTCTTATCCTGCGGCCATCGAAGCCATCGCCTTCACTGCGAGAAGGCGACTCTGCGCTTTGCCTTTAGATGCTTTCCAAAGACTACTTTTTTAAGATAAAAAACAAATTTCTTCTTCCTGTTCTTATTATTTTCTTCATGTGTTTAGCATTGGTTTATCTATATTAATGGTTGATTAAGCTCAATATATTAAATAAATCCTTATTTTATGTATTAATTTTTGATCAATTGAGGAAAAAGATCTTTGAAAAAATTAAATTACTCTCTTCATCTAGAGAAGGTGAAGCACGGGCAACGAAAAGTGAATAAATCAAATACTTTTTCTTAGTGCAAAATAGTAAGGAGAAAAAACAAATCAGTCGCTTTATAGATTTGTTTTTTCTTTGGGTCGAGTCAGTTGGACTAATTTTGATCCCTTTACAGGGAACAATTATTACATCCTCCTACCGAATGTAGAGGAGTGTTCGGTTTTAGGTAAAAATGTGCCTATACCGAGGTGTACCGAGTTTTTTCGAAAAATTCGGTACACCTCGTTATAGTCGCATTTTTGCCTAAAACCGAACGCTCCTCTACATCCTTACACCGAACGAAATAAAAGTTCCTTTACAGGTCTTTCGATTTGCTGAAAGTGGAATAACGGGCAAAGGAATATAATTATAACATTTTTTAATTATTTGGATCAGTGTTAAAAATATATAAATAATTATTATTTTCATTTAATTTGATTTAAATTAAATGTAGCATAAAGTCTAACAATATTTATGACTCGTTACCACGGGCAACAATTGGTGGTGAAGATGATTGGCAGTAGTAACTTATCTAGCCATGTTGATTGGTTGCCAACGGGAATGGGAGAAGGCGGGCAATAGACGGAGGGCAAGAGGTGGCGATGGCCGAATTAGCAATTGTAAAAATAATAATGTATTTTAAAATGTAAACTCGATCAAATCTAATTATTTTTATATGCATCAAAATTAGCGCATAAGCTATCACCGATTATATAATATTACATAAAAATGAGCACACGAATTATATGATATTATAAAATATTTTAATCTTAGCATAAATTCATTTTGATATAAATTAGATCAGCAATTGGCTTCCCATTTTGTTTTGGTTGCCAACAGTTGCGGTGCCTTTCTTCTTCTATGCATTCCATTGTCTTTGGGCTTCTTGTGCTCATTCTTGTAGCTACGGCCCAAAGCAAAGAACTTCGCATTAAAAAATAAACGGGCTTAATAAATGGGCAGTTAAGATCTGTTCAGCCCACCTACTTCATTGTGAACAGACAAATGGGTTTTTATCAGTTTTTTTAATCAAAACTTCCTAATGTCATACATCCAAGTCGGAAGATGGTTAAAGACTTTATTAGCATAACGGAAAAGAATTTTGAGCATTATGAAGTTTCAAAGGTAGATTTAGGTAAGAATATAGAATTTTTTTTTAGTATATAATCCAATTAAAATTTATTTTAATTGTCTACCATGGTTGCATTAGATTAAGGTTCTCGCTATGTGTTGGATTGATGATTGGATGTTGAATTTGTAATTAGGATTTTAGACGAGGATTATGTTAAACCGAATTCAGATCACATGATTCTATCATCGCAAGCAAATTTGATGTATAGAATTTATCAATAATAGATGACCAACGGGTCAAATTGTCCATAGAGTTTGATTAGCAAGCACAAGTTATCTCCTATTAAATATTTTGATTATACTTGTGGTGGCATCATATATCCCTTTAAAGTGATGCCCCATTTTTTTCGCATTAAAAAAAAAGTTAAAGGAGGTCAATATGACTGATGGTGACTCAAAAGTTCAAGGATATGACAACCAAAGATATATAGAACACATTAGGCTCGACCTGCCTAAGATATCTTAGGCATAATTGATGGTATTGACAATTAGATTGTCCAAGATGAGAGTAGACTCACTCAAGGTGTAGTTACCATAAGACATATTAGGATATGCTTTGGTAATCGCACTATTTGTATGATAAGAATTAGTTGAGTTATGAAATGACTATATAATATAGAATATACTTATAAAAATAATAAATTCTATTATTTATTGACAACCCTATAGATATTGATCTATGGACACATTGTCACAACCCAACCCTATTTTCATTAAAAAAAAATTGTCACAACCCAACCCAATTAGGACATGTTCTATTGTGTCGAGCTATGACACACAAACCTAAAAATCTATTTCTTAAATATTTAAAGTTCTCTTCTAATATTCATTTTAACTAAATAACATACTATAGAGCTATTAAAACATTCAAGTACTGAAAATAAGCTCATTCATAAGATTTCTTTTATTTCATCAAATTGTATAAACTACAATACATCACCATAAATAGAAGTTATAAAAATGTATAATAAAATAATCATGACTATATAAAATCAATAAAATAAATACTTATTTTTAATTAATTAATAAACTATTTTAATTTGTTATTAATTTAATAAATTATTTTAATTAATCATTAATTCAATAACTTATTTTAATTAATTTTGATTTTTAATTTTCATATAATAATCATTTAAATATAAAAGAGAAATCTTTATAACACATTTCCTTTTTCAGCAAAGTGGTTGAGCGTTTGAATTTTTTCAAGTTATGAGTTGAATCCCACGGGTGTCACATAGCAAGCAACGCGGCTGGGCGGGCAGCGCTCAGGCTAGGCTGGTAGGTGGCTTATGGTATTCTTTTATTATTTTGATGGCCTTTTTTTGCCGAACAACCGCCAAAAAATAGCGATTTTCACCGAAAAACTTTTCCAGTGCGGGTTTTACATGCAAAAAAAATTTCACCGAAAATCAATTGGAAACTTTTCAATCTACTAAAAAAGAACAACTTCTTCCAGATAAAATCGCTGGTAATAGTCGATTTTTATGTAGTGCAAACATTTCTTTTTGTTAAGCATTTTCAGAAAAATTAAAAGAAGTTAAGTGTAGGTTAATAAATTATCGTATTAAGCAAAGAGATAAGAGCATACTAGTTATCCAAATATTCACATAATAATCCTAAGTAATTAAATAGTTGAAATTCATATATAAAGTAATACATAATAGTTTTCTTCGGATTCAGATAAAACCTCAAAGGAATTTGACATTTTATGATAATCTTTTGTGATTATAATAACAGAACATGCATGTAAGCACTATAACATGATTTATAACCACTAGAATATGCCTTATAGGCACCAGATTCTAAGACATAGATAGAATCTCAAGAGATTCTGACTTTTTATATATCTTAATAGTCATAATTCAGTCATATATGCACATATTTTATTACATTATAGTAATTAAAGCATAATTGAGTATGTATCATAAATTCATTAATAAGAGTATACATTTTAGATATCTTGGATCTATTGTTCAGAGTGGTGGTGAAACTGATGGGTATATTATCAGCAGAATTCAAGTTGGATGGTTGAAGTGGAGGAATGCATCGGGCTTATTATGCGATAAAAAAGCCCCTCTCAAACTTAAGAGAAAATTCCATAAGATGGTGGTGAGACCTGCAATGTTTTATGGTGCTGAATGTTAGCCATTAAAAGAGAAGCATAATACTAAGTTAAGTGTTGCAGAGATGAGGATGCTTAGGTGGATGAGTGGCTTGACCCTTAGAGATAGGATACGAAATGAGCATCTACGTGAAAAGGTTGGAGTACCTTCAGTGGAAGATAAGATTAGAGAGAGTCGCCTTAGCTGGTTTGGTCACATTAAACGGAGGCCTTCCGATTACCCGATTAGAAAAGTTGAGGTATTAGATTTGACTTATGTTAAGAAAGGTAGAGGTAGACCTAAAAAGGCATGATTAAAAAATATTAGAAATGATCTTTTTTTATTAGATTAAATGAGAATTTGGCTTTTATCCGGACACAATGGCGAAAAAGGATTCAGATAGCCGACCCCACGCAGTGAGACAAATGCTTGTTGTTGTTGTTATTGTTGTTGTGTTGTTGAGTATGTATCATAATTGCATAACTTTCTATAATAGTAGGCAACAAAAATTCATACTGAGTAAAATTTTATAGTTTTAAAATATAATTAAATTTTTATTGATTTGTAAAATATTATTTTAAGATATAATTAATTGTATTATAACATTATTTTTAGATGTTTAAATTTTTTCTATTTGATGAAAATTGCACAATTTCCAAAATGCTAGATAAAATTTTCCAAAAAAATATTGAGAATGTTCATAATCTCAGTCTTTAAAATATATAAAAAGTTATGTTATAAAAAATTTTCAAGGATAAAGTTATTCTCATTTTTCAGTAACAAAATTATAAATTTAATAAAAAAATTTGATTTTTTTTTTAAAAATAAGATAGGCATAGTGTGACCTATCTCGATTCAGACAACTTTTCAAACTAAGCCGACGGCTAAAAATGGGTTGAAGCATCTCAAAATGCCTCTTTTCTCTTCCAATCCATCTCCTTCCCTCTCATGCTTCGGCTACATGTGGCGCTCAAATGAATTAAATAGTAAAACATTTTATATTTAAAGTGCTATAATTATTTGCCTAGCGCTACAATGCTTTCATCCTAGCATTCACTACAGGAAAACACGTGTTTACCAGCGGAAATTACAGGCGGACAAAGCTGCGACGGAAAATACGGCGCCTGCAGCGGCGCATAATGCGAAGGAATATCTACGGTGTTATTTTCGGAGCAAATGTCGCCGGTACAATACCGATGGCTTTTGCGCCGCAAAAGACGCCGGTAAATAACAGTAATTTATTGTTCCGAAAAATTACCGGCTGAATCTTACCGGCGCGGTACCGGCGGAAAAAATGCCAGCGTATTTACTCAACGACTTTAAACCGACGCATATTAAGCCGGAAATGTTTCCGGCGTCCTAGACGCCGGAAAATCCGCCGGTGTAAACCCTTACTTCCGAACACGAACCCGACGGCTGCTCATTTCTTTCGTTTGTTTCTCTCAAAACTTTTTCTCTCCCTCGTCGCCCTACGTCCGCTCGCCGCCGTAGATCGACGTCGCCGACTTGTGTTGCCGATCACCGGACGTCGCCGACGATCATCGCATTCGTCACTGGGGAAAGCCCTTTTTCACCGTGAGTTTCCTCCTCCCCGTCGCCTCCCTCCCGTCGCCTCCCCCTGGTTTTTTTTTTTGTGTGGTTTATGTAATTTGATATAGGATAGGGTTTTTTTTTGTTCATTTAAGGTATATGCATGAGCTATTACTTGTGTTCAATCACAAGGTGGTTTGACCTAGTATTTTCCTATTTTGTGTGGATTACATCAAGGATCTGCCTCAAGTCCATATCTTTTGCTTTAGGGTTTAAAACATTCTCAATAGGCATTCGCAAGAGGATGGACCTTTATGTATTATTTTTGTTGTTGATATTCTTCTTGTTGATAAGATTAGAGAGGGAGTTTAAGGTGAACTTGAATTATGGAGGTCAACTTTAGAGTCTAAAGGTTTTCGCTTTAATAGATTTAAAATTAAATATATGGAGTATAATTTTAGTAGCGCTAGACCTAAAGATAAGATTGTGACTTTTAACGATCAAGTCAATAATAAGAGTAGACATTTTAGATATCTTGGATCTATTGTTTAGAGTGACAGTGAAATTGAAGGGGATATTATCAGCAGAATTCAAGTTTGATGGTTGAAGTGGAGGAATGCATCAGGATTATTATGTTATAGAAAAGTCCCCCTCAAACATAAGTGAAAATTCTATAAGATGGTGTTGAGACTTGCAATGCTTTATGTTGCCAAATGTTGGCCATAAAAATAGAAGCATAATACTAAGTTAAGTGTTGCAGAGATGAGATGCTTCGGTGGATAAGTGGTTTGACCCTTTTAGTTAGGATACAAATTGATCATATTTCAAGTGGAGATGTAAAAAGAGAAGTAAAAAATTAAGTTGAGTATTGTAGATATGAGGATACTTAAGTGGCTGAGTGTCTTTACTCTTAGAGACAATACTTCAGGTCTATTGTGTGATAGTGGAGGAATGCTTCAGGCCTATTATGTGATTGATAGAAAAGTATTGCAGAGATGAGGATGCTCATGTACATGGATGAGTGTTTTTACTCTTAGAGACAATACTAAATGATCATAATTTTCTACAAGTACCCTATCTTTTTACATCTTTATATATTCAGTTTTACATCTACTTGAGCGAAAATCCATTACTTATTTGCTCTTATATATAGGTTCTGGATATTAGAAATCAAAAAAGTTGGATGTATAACCGATTATCTCAAGGACGAAAGACATTAACAGAGGAATTCATTAATGGGGTGAACATTTTCATTCAGCAAGCGAAACAACTACCAAGCTTCATATCAGAAGGAAAGTTTTGATGTCCATGTTCTAAACATAAAAATCTAATGCACCTAGAACCAGATGATGTAACTGTTGGTCTGTATCGCAGAGGATTCATGCCACGGTATTGGTATTGGACTTCTCATGATGAGTACGAATCACAATTTGATTATCAATGCGATTCTTCTACAAGCACTAATATAGCTGAGACTGAAAATATCCAATCAAATATTGAGGAATTAGTTCATGATGCAACTGGATTATAATTTGAACAAAATGTAAAAGAGTTACCGAATAAGGAGACACAGAATTTTTATGATTTGTTGCATGCTACCCAGCAACCAATCTGGAGAGGGTGCACCACTCACTCAGAGTTATCTGATATTGTGAAGATGTTAAGCATCAAGGAAGAATATAATGTTGCACGTGAATGTTTTAATTAATTTATTGGCATGCTTAAGGAAATCAATCCAACATATAATTTAATTACTACAGATTTATATCGGACAAAAAAGTTAGTTTCCAAACTTAGTTTGACATACACAAAGATAGATTATTGTGTCAATAGATGCATGTTATACTTTAAAGAAGATTTGTCAGAGATTGTATGTCGTCATTGCAATCACCAAGGTTTAAACCAAAATCTGATAGTAGAAGGAAGCTGAAGGATGTGCCTGTCAGTAGGATGTTCTACTTTCAAATAATTCCGAGACTACAACGGTTATATGTATCCATGAGATCTGCTGCACATATGAGATGTCATAATGAACACATTCCATAAGAAGGTGTTATCACACATCTATCAGAAGTAGAGGCTTGGAGACACTTTGATCGTACACATCCCACATTTGTGGCAGAATCAAGAAATGTCAGATTAGATTTATGCGCATATAGTTTTACTCCATTCAGTCAGTCTGCTACACCGTACTCATGTTGGCCCGTGATACTCACTACTTACAATCTACCTCTAGAGTTGTGTATGACTACTCCATATATGTTTCTGTCACTTATCATTCTAGGGCCACATAATTCAAAAGTGAAGATTGATGTATTCTTACAACCGTTAATTGATGATTTAAATTCATTATGGGAAGAGGAAGTAAATACATATGATATCTCCACCAAACAGAACTTTACACTAAGAGCAGCATTACTTTGGAGAATTGGGGACTTTTCTGTATATGGTATGCTCTCAGGTTGGAACACTTCAGGCAAGTTAGCTTGTTCATATTATATGGAACATACAAAATCATTCACTTTAAAGTATGGTAGGAAGAACACTTGGTTCAATTGTCATCGAATATTTTTACCTCCAAGTCATCCTTTTAGGTGAAATAAAAAAGCATTTACTAAAAATAAAATGGTGATGTTTCAACCTCCTCCAAGATTAAGTAGTGAAATTTTTTTGAAAGAGTCAGGTTCATGCCCACTATAATGGATTCTCCAACATTAGCTGAGTTAAGATTGCCAGAATATGGTGTCAACCATAATTGGATCAAGAAAAGTATTTTTTGGTCGTTATCATATTGGAGAACAAACCTGATTAGACATAATTTAGATATTATGCATATACAGAAATATTTTTTATAACATTTTCAATACAGTTATGGACATCAAAGATAAATCCAAAGATAATATAAAAGCAATGATGAACTTAAAAGAGATTTGTAGGAGGAAAGCTTTGGAATTGAAGAATAATGGAGGTGAAAATTTACTCAGACCAAAAGCTCGATTCACATTAACTTTAGAGTAAAAATGTGCAATTTGTGAATGTGTGAAGACCCTACGAGTACCTGATGGATATTCTTCCAATCTAAGCAAGTGTGTTGACATAAGATCAGGGAGATTATCGGATTGAAAAGTCATGATTGTCACATCTTCATGTAATGTCTACTACCAACTGCTTTTAGTTATCTGCCAGATCAAATTTTAAAGCCCCTGATCTAGCTAAGTATATTCTTCAAAGATTTATGCTCTTCTAAATTAAATGTGGAGAACTTGATTTCTATGGAGCAGCAATTCCTTTTCATTCTGTGTCAACTTGAGAAGATATTTCCTCCAGGCTTCTTTGACTCTATGGAGCATCTGCTAGTTCATTTACCATATGAGGCTATGGTTGGTGGACCTGTTCAGTATATATGGATGTATCCTTTTGAGAGATATTTAAATAAACTTAAGAAGACAGCTAAGAATAAAGCACGACCCGAATGCTCTATTTGTGAAGCATATTTAACATACAAGACAACTCAGTTTTGCTCATATTATTTTGAAATAATGTGTCAATCAGGTGAAAGTACAACACCTCAAAATATTGGTAAATCCTCTAATATATCTGTATTTTATGGAAGTGGTGAACCTGTAGGCGCTAGCACCATGCGCTATTTCACCGATAAGGAGATGATAGTTATCATATTGTATATGTTGCTGAACTGTGAAGAAGTTGAGCCGTATCTCGAGTAAGTATGAGTTAATTTATTCATATTTTTATAATTCTTATAAACTTTATTCTAAACTCAAAATAGTTTGTATGAGGTTCATTGATGGTTTAAGTACATCAGAGGAAGGAGAAGTTCAGAAGATAGTGGAGAAAGAATTCATTGTTTGGTTTAAAAATACGATATATTTTGAATAATTAGTCTTAATTAGTTATTTATGCAATTACTTAATATTATTAATAATAATATCTTATTCATTTAAAGGTACACTCTGAAGAAATTGATTCATAGAATTCAGGGATATGCTTGGGGACCAAATAGCTTAGTCAAATGTTATCAAATATTTCTGGTCAATGGTTATAAATTCCAAACAAAAAATTGGTGTGAAGATAGGAATACAGAAAATTTTGGCATATGTGTAAGAGGGAACACCCATACAGGGGATGATTCTGAATACTACGGGGTTTTACAAGAAATATTAGAGGTGGAATATCCCAGTCACAGGAATATTATGTATCTCTTCAATTGTGGGTTTGATCTAGTACAAAATAGAGGCACAAGAGTACATCCAATTTACGGTATAACAGAAGTAAAGCGGGGTAGAAAATATGTAAAGTTTGATTCATTCATAATTGCTAGTCAGACAACTCAAGTCTATTATGCTAACTATCCAAGTAGAATATGAGGCAAATAGGATTGGCTGATAGTTATGAAGACAAAACCAAGGGGAGTAATTGAGAAAACCACTTCAATATCATCAGCACATCAAGAAGAGTTTATGTCAAATTTAAAAAATCTCTCAATTAATATAGATGACCAAATCAGAATTAATGAGAGCGGGTTGCAGTTAGAGGAGGTAGATCTAACCATAGAGGAAAGTAATGATGAATCTATTTTGGCTAAAAGTGTATCATCTTATGAAAGTGAATCAACAAATGATTAGTTAATATAAGGTAAATTAAAAAATTTTTTACTCACTGCATTTATTTTATTGTTACTGCACTGCATTTTTTTTACTCTCCTGTATTTTACTTCACTGCATTTATTTTATTGTTACTTCCCTGCAATTAATATTTATTATTTATTTATGTGCAGATGGCTTCAGGTGAAGAGCCTAGTAGATGATTGATAAAAAAATATTTTTAACAGGTGCACCAAGAAGATCACTACAATTGGACCAGCTAGGACAGTACATACTGAGGGTGCTACACAGTCTCAGCCTGCTACACAGCCTCAGCCTGCTACAAAGTCTTTATCCACTTCTGGAGCCAATAGCCCGCAGTTCTACTCAACAGACCCCCGATTTCCTTCACCAGATCCTGGGCAGAGTACTCCTTTCTACCCATACTACGCACCCCCACCTTATGCTGATGCCCCTCCTACTTATCCATTTCCACCATATGCTCCACCATACTATCCCCCACCACCCCATCAGCCTTCTTCAACTGGACCTTCGATAGCAGCTGGACCTTCGACACCAGCTGGACCAGAGCAGGCGACAAATGGTAGAATATTGATAGCACCTGAGGGTGACACGTACGTACTTCATCTTTTATTTAAGCTAATGAATATTTATATTATATATTTGTTTCACATAAATTTTTTTTTATAGGTTCTACCCATCAAAACAACCGACACATAAAATACGGAATATCATACGGAGTAGGTTTGACGCTCCTTATGTTTCTTGGAAGAAAGTCCCGAAAGAAGTCCGAGAGATGTGGTTTAGAGAGTTTGAGGTATTTTTGAGTTTTAATTTTTATGTAAAATGATTAATTCTTTTTTACTTAAGCTAAAAAATCTTATATATTATATATCATATGTATTTGAATGCAGAAAGAATTTTGTTGGCTGCCCCAAACACGCGCTTTTATTTGCTTCGGTTGATCGGATGCAAGAAACATCCGGTCGCAGGTAAAAAAAATGCCTGTACCGAGGTGTACCGAGTTTTTTGAATAACTCGGTACACCTCGGTACAGGCATTTTTTTGTCTGCGACCGGATGTTACTCTGCATCCGGTCGGAGGACGTAATAATGGCTCCCCAAACACAATGACAGGATTAGAAAGAATTTTGAGAAGCGTGGGTCTACTCGGATGGC
>NW_021319759.1:1217747-1228204 GCF_001605985.2 Dendrobium catenatum | reverse complement strand
ATCCAGTTCTCATGACTCCTTACAAGCTCAACAAATAAGTGCCATTCAAGCTGAGCTAGAACAAGTAAGGAAATCACAAGCTGATTGGCAAGCTCAATTGCAAGCATAGGTTCAAATGTAAATGCAGATGCATGAGCAACAGAATTAGTTATTGGATGAAATGCGTAGAATGAGGGAGCAGATGAGTGGAAAAGAGGCAGCTCTAGCTGAGGAGGAGTCCACGGAGTCAGAGTAGTTTAATTTAGTTTACATAAACTTGTTTATTTCTGTGAACATGTGTTATTGAACAATATGTGATGTTTTTAGTTATTTATGTGAACTTGTTTATTTATGTGAACATGGATATTTATATTTTTTTAGTATATATTGAAGTTGTTTATATCTGTTATGTGTATAGCTGTCATCTGGAAGTGGTTTCGTATAAGTTTGCAGGTGTAGAAATTTGATTGTTGGCTGGGAAGACAAATTTTTTTTGTCAATGCTACAGGTTTCCGGCGGATTATGCGTCGGAAAGTCGACGGAAACGACGATACAACGAACTAGATCGAGCATGCCGGTGTCTTTGGGTGCGTCGGAAATTACCTGCGCCAATTCCGGCAAATTTTAACGCCACTTTTGCGCCGAAAATGAACCGTAGCTTATTTACGGCGACATTCCGGCGACTTATGCGCCGGTAGTTTCCGTCGGATCCATACGACATAAACTACCGACGCATTAGTCGCCGGAATTATGGAATGAAAATCGACGTCTTCCATGTCGTATTTTGCGCCGGTAAAGCACCGGAACGTGTGCCAGAATTGTTACCGGCGGCATATAAACGTCAGTAAATATTTAGCAACGCGAGCCAAACCGGCGGAGGCAAATCCGACGGAAATGCGTCGGAAACTGAGGATTTCCGTCGGATTTCACATGTTACCGGCGGATACAGTCCGCCGGTAATGGCGTGTATTCTTGTAGTGATTGTAGCGCAATTTCAGAATCTCAAATTTTAGAGCCATAAACATTGCAATGTCACTATTTGGTGTTTGGTACTGTAGCAGATCTGAGGCCCTCAGACACCCAATATTGGGGTGCTTCAATAGCGACATTTCTCAAATTTTATTGAAATTTGCTCAGGGTCCTTGAGAGTTGAGACTCATGCTATAATATATATGCAACCATTTTTATGCACTAAAACATTTCCAGAAACATGTATATGGGTTTAAAACTAAAAAATTATATTTTCTTAGTCGGGTCATAACAGTTCAAACCAAAGGATAAATTTAGAGGTGTTACACATATTATTAAGGATTTAAGAAAAAATACATTGTACATTGGGTTAGGGTTCAACCTAAATTTGATATTTTTTTGGACTCGCCAACCCAAACTTATATTAAAAAAAATTTATGGTGATGTGGCTTGAATGGAATACAAACAAGCAATATTCAATATTAATGAGTTTTAGCTACATTCTACAAAATTTTGTGTCATTTTAACTCACTAAATCTTATTAATCAAGAAATCCATCAAGAACTAGAAGAGAAATAACTAAAATATATATAAATCCACAAAGCCATCTTTGTCTTGAGCGACATGCAAGCTTAAGTAAATTGACTGAAGGGAATGACTGAATGATAATTAAAAGGATTTTCTTAAATCGTTTTCAAGTTCCAAGTCTCGAAAACATGAAAGGAAAAAACTCTAAACAATAAAATAGATAGAGAAATAATAGTTTGGTGGAATGATGAGAGGCGATGGGGGTGGCTTTCACAATGTGTGATGTACTCCTCTAGAGGTTGGGATGGCGAGATGGTGACGTCGACAAGTTCGAGGGAACAGATTGAGGTGATGGAAGTGACTGAGAGAAGGAAGAAAAGAACGACGAACACATGAAGTAAAAACCATCATAGATCTAGCCGACTAGCCCTAACTCCAATATAAATCTAACTAGTTGCTTTCGGGTCATTCTTAAGTTTTTTAGTCAACCTAATTCAAACCCAATATTGAAATTGGGTTGAAAAATTGATTTCAAACATGACCTATTTGCTAGACGGGTTGAGCCAATTCCAAAATTTTTTTGTTGGGTCCGATTTGTGTCATATATTGACACCCCCTATTCTTGTTATTATGTCAAAGTTGTTTAAGATGCAATAATGGGTGGTTCTAACTATTAAATAATCTTTGTTGTGTACGTGATGTTGAGTAGGCGATATGATCATGCTACAACAATGGGATGATGATGGTTATGCAACAGTGGTTAGGTATGGACTTGCAATGATCATTGGCACTAAAAATTTGTTCACTCTATATAGTTCTTAAAAATCTTAAGCTCTTTAATTTATTGTTAAGTGACATTTATTTATTGTTAAGTGACATTTTTATAATTTTACCCAAAATATCCAAGCACCTAGATGTCCCATGTTAATCAATACCCATTGTCATATATCATTTTTTTTTTCATATTTATGTGCTTTAATGACCTCATATTGAGTTATCTAAAACTCAATGAATTTTTTATACTAAGATGCTCATTTTGATTATAAACACTTAAAGTTAAAAAAAAATTTGAACCCTTCAAATAGTGTCATAAATTATTAATATGTGAATTTAGACTATTTTTTCATGTTTATTTTACAGAATTTTATCATATTGTATTTGACATAATGTTTATGTTACACAAATTTTTAAAATTAAATCACCTGCAATGTGATAAATAAAAAAATTTAAATATAAATTTCTCTTGCGGAGAGAAACGTTAACATATAAAGTCTTTCATAATTTTTAAAATTAATAATCTAATGAATCTCCAAAAAAATAGATAAAAAGTCAAATCAATCAATCATTTCATAACTAATAAATAAATAGAAAATAAATGTCCTAAATAATAAATAATAAATAAATACAAGCAGGAAAGCCATGAATGCCGGAAAAATAAGTGATTATGTAAAAGGAAGGACTTTCTCCTTCAGCTGCTTCTGCAACTTCTCGGGATTTGTAATCTAAACTGCCAATTACGCACCTGCCATGCATGACTGAGGAAGCCCATGACTGAAGACTATTTTTCGCTGTTTAAATAATTAATATGCTCCAAACGATTCGAGGGGTAATTATATGCATTATTATCAACTGTAAATAAATATTGATACAGATAATTTCAGCAGATAATATTGAATAGATAGCAACTGATGATATTTGAAGCAGATCACTACTGAAATTGAAGAAAATGTTCTGCCAAACTAACAAAAATAAGAACTATGTTCCTTTGATTCATCATATTCCTGCAATCTGCGCTCTTCCCTTTGCTGCAGTTGCTTTCTGAACTTCAAAAAAAATTTACAGTTAGTAGAAGAAGATAGAACACAAGAGAAGATAGAACGCAATCTTCTATTTATAATTTTAATTTTAATCTTTCATGCTAGGACTTCGTTTGGGACGACTTTTTTAGTACTTCTTAAAGCAAATTCTTAGTATAAAAACTAAATATTAAAGTTTATAAGGTGGTATGGTGATAAGAATGAAATATATGAGTGATATATTTGATATTAAAATTTTAAATGAGTGATATGTATGTAATATTCAAATTTTGGGTATTCGATATGTAAATAACATTAAATAAAGTGATATGTATGTAAATCCCCCATTTTTACTTACATTTTATTTTAAGCTATTTACATATCTAAAATTCATAAAATAAAATTTTTATACTAAAAAGCTGATCTAAAATAGTTAGAAAACCATCATAAACAAAACCTATGTCACCCTCTTAAACTTAAATTGGTACACAAACAATAGTTTATATATATCTATATGTATTAAGTTTTTAAATGTTGTGTATGAATAAGCTTACAAATAGTGTTAGCTAGTCTTAATTATTCAATATTTAAAAAAAAATCTGATCACTAAAAATATTTATTAAAATTAAATTAAAAGTGCTTTCTCTTTACAATAGCAATGCATAATCTTTGAGGATATGGTAACATAAAATCTTAACTTAGCAATTTCAGACAGTACTAAAATATTATTAGTAAGAATTTCTAAGATATTTTTAGTGATTAAATCTTGTATTTATTTGTTACTGCTTTCAACTAAATAACAAAATCAAATGAGTTAGTTTTATACACATATTTTCTACAACCAAAGGGAATTTAATGAAAGTTCTTGTCTCAGTTCATGATTACTGTCCAGTGATTAATTAAAAAAATTAAAAACCCCAACTAGCCGTAGAGCCTTCTTCCATGCATCTCTCTAGCTACCAACTTCTCCTCTTGCAACCTTCCGGCTGTAGCTGGTCCACTCCGGCGAACACTGCCCCCCTCCTCCCTCTCTCCTACTGCTCTTTAATAGCCTCCACTCTCGATCCTCTCCGTGGACATACAGTTGAACATCATTAAAAGAATTCCAATGCTTTCCTTCAAAGGTAATAAAACAGTTTTTATCGTTCCCGAGGGCTCAAGCACTAAGCTTGTTGAACTACGAAGATTTTCTTTGGTTTACAAGGTTTTGCATGGTCATCCCAATCTTACTTCTTTCAGAAATTAATAAGAATATAGCAATCTGAGTGAAAATTTGATCATCTCATCAAAGATTTCATTACTTGTTTCGCTTGCAGATCCATCCTCTGGCGGTTTAATTTCTTTTTAGGATGTTAAGATGGTCAAGGGAGTTTAACCTAACTAATGAATCTCATACTGAGCTAATTAATCATGATGGCATTTATCCATTTTCAGGTCTTGATATTTGGCAGATCATTGCGTCTGGATGTTCTAAAAGCATCCTTTCATGTTTTTTTTTTTTGGTACAGACATTGGTGGAAGTTGATTTTTCTTTAGTCTTTACATATAAATTATTTTGTGCAAATAACGGATGTAGCTCTGTGTCTGGAGGCGAATCAGAGCACATCACGTCACTCGGTACACAGCGGGTATATAACTGCAGTACACAACAAAGAGGTGACATGACGTGCTCTGATTTACCTCCGGACGACGTCCGGTATCGGCATAAAATAATGAATTGCCTGAGAGGGTGTTAGTTATTGCAATTATTGGCATATCCTAAGCCATAACATTACGTAGTGTGGAAAAGTTGCTTAGTTCTAGGTGTATTGGTATCTTTAGAATTTCTATTAAATGTTAATCTTAGTCTTCATCAGGACAACCTTGTCCCTTATCCTCTTAAGTAATACTTCATTGTCGCATGTAACTCTTAACATAGAGGCTCATCTGGATTAATCTCTTTTGGACTCTCTTCCTTCTTTTAATGTTAATGTGGAGGCTTCCATTCAACTTTCATTGTTAGTATTTTCACCATTAGATGACAGACAACAATGGGAAGCAATCCTCTAGTCATACTTGTGTATGTCTGACACTAAAATTTCGTTATTGTTTTTTAAAATATTTTTTTAATAAGAAAGATGTTTTAAAAACAGCAAGAAAATAGTTCCAAATGAAACTTAAATGTAGACTAACTCTGAGAATTTTTTTTCAAATTCTTCCCACAATTAATTTGGCATGAAAGAAGTAAGATCTTCTACTAAGAAATTATCAACTATGATCCATCCGAATGGGAGACAGATTAGATCCAAATAACTTCTTTGTTGTTTCTTAGTACTTTCAATTAATCTTTTTAGCCAACTAGATCTTATTTTCTTTGGCACTAACACAATGCCTTACCTTATAATTCCATTTTAAGTAATAATATTTTCTCTTTAGTAATCAAAAGTGATTACTCGATCAATTTAAACTTACATCAAAATTAATTACATTACTATCAATATAAAATCATATAAAATAAAAAAGAAAAAGAAATTGATCTTCCCTCACCTAAAAATCTCAAATCAGTGAGAGATTCCCTTGCAGTGCTGAATAAATCGGATCCGCTCAGCTTTCAATTAAGGCTTCGGCTGTTGTTGAGGAAAGAACAGTGTTCCTGACATGAAAGCCCCAACAGGATTCGGATATATTGATGAAGTATCCGTAACCAAATCGCCGGCAGCCGCCGTCGTACTCCCCATAATAACTCCCGTCCCAAACCCACCGGCGGCGCTTGACGAAGACTCGCCGGAGTGGAGCATTTGGCGCTCCGCTGAGGAAAACTGAGGGCCTTGATCATATAATAAACCCTTGAATACGCGTCCTCTTATACTAACCGCCGTCTGATACGCAAGCTGCTCCTCCGCCTCATCCACTTGTTTCACCCTCACGCATCGAAATACTGCCGGTAAGCACACTTCCGCCGGAAAAATCTCATCTTGGTCCATCACCGCTCTTCTGGAGCTCTCTCCGGCAGCGAACCTCTGATTTCTGTCTCGGCGTTTGGCGGCTGGAACCCATGTGCTTTTGACGTGTGTTTGGCAATGAAAGCCGCGGTTTTTACAGCAAGTGCGGCATCGCATGTGAGAACAATCTTTTCTCGCTTGGTTTCCGCAGTCTTGGCAGCTTATTCCTTCTCTGTTATCGCTGGCGGGCTCATCACCGCCGCCGAAGGCGAGCAGAGAGCCCGTCGGCACTGAGAAAAGTTGCTCTTGCTGTTTCCATACGTTTTGGCCGCCGCGGCCGGTTCTGTTGTAAAGGAAGTGGCTTTCTTCTTCGCCTCCTCGTTGGTTTCCGTGGCCGAAGCCGCCGTCGTCACCTCCGCCACCTAGAGAGAAGCCTGCCATTGTTCTTTCGTGTTTGCTTCCTCCTCCGTTTCCATGGCCTCTGCTTTACTTGAAAGTGGATCGCATAAACCTTCGCTTGCTTCTTGGACAAAGCATGGGGAAGGAGAAGAGAGGAAGTGAATGGAAGAGGAAGAGGAAGAAGAAAGGCTTTTCTCCCTTTTGATTAAGCTTTTCGTTGTTTTGTTTTGTTGTTGGCAAAGGTGGCATAAAAAAAAAGAAGAATTTGTGGAGGAGAAACGATTTTTCTTCTGTTGTTAATTAACATATGTAAGTTGAGATTTTTCAATTTTTTATTTTTTAATATGTGATCTAAAATGAAGGGGGGGTTTATATTTGAGGAAGAAAACTCTCCTCCCATGAATTTCTTTCACGTCATCATAAGGGAGCAAGAAATTAAGCATATGGCACATTCAATAAAGAATACTTAAATCAACCACTTTTGCCAAAACTTTTTTTATTTATGAAAAGCGATTGAACAATTACTCAAACTATTTTACTAACAACAGCCTAATTATTACAGAAACTTTCTGATAACAAACTTTTTTAACAAGCAATTGCTTTTAACCTGTAAAGTAGGAGAAATTATTTTGTGTGGACTCCGGACCTAACTCTATGTCCGGATACTGTAGTATCGAGCTATATATACCAAGCATCGGTAGTAGGTATCGGTACTGAGTACCGAACAGTACCGAGTCACGGTACAGTAAAAGGGTTACATGGTGCATTTTTATTGATCTATGGACATTGTTCGGTATTCGCACAGAATAATTTTTAGTAAATTTGAGATCCAAGGCCTTAAAAAATAAGCAAATAAATTTATAAAAAAAAAAAACTTTTTAGTCTGTTTTATGAACAGCCCTTTATCATTGTGCTGCCTGCCACGGGATATGTTCTTCTTCTCCATAATCTAATTGATCTGAGTAATAATCTTCCTTCCTTAGCCTCTTTAGTGTTTTTTATCTCTTCTGCGATGAAGCAGCAACAAGGAAGCAGGAGCAGAAGCATTTCAGCTCTGTAGCTTTGTCTTTCGGATTTTTTATTTTTATTTTAGGTTTTTCAGACTAGGGTTCCTTTTGGTCTCTGACTTTGCTGCGGAGATTATTTAAGACACCGCAATGGAGCCTGCAACTATCGCTGCTACAAAATGAATTTTATTTAAATTTTTTTAGTATTTTATTCGAAGCATTTCAGCTCATCTATGACATATTAAGTAATAAAAATATATTTTATATGGATTTTTTAGTGAAGGATTCGTTTTCTTCTATTTCTTTTTTGTAAATATTTTATTCTGCCAAATTTTATGTAGAAAAAATTTTAAAATCAATTTTCTACGTAACTAGTAAGTAATGGATTTATTAATTAAATATTAATGAAATATTGAAAATTTGGGTAAAACATTAGTACAAGTGGTCAACAATAATAATTTTGATATTTTATCTGAAGATAAAAAACAAAAAAAAAATTAATTACCAGCAAACCTTTTCACAAAAGAAAAATAAGAGTTGAAACTAAATACTGTTATTTTTTTATTTTCAGATTTTTTGTTTTGATGGTTAAATTTTTACATGCTCTAATGTCTAATGGGAGAAAATAATTATTGTTGCGTCCTATAGTATTCGCGGCGGTAGAGAAGTATATAGTTTAACGTCTTAGCATTGTACGAAGATCAGCACACAAGCAGATAAGAGAGGGGGTGAAACATTCATAAGATACACCAGAGTTTTTTACGTGGAAAACCCCTGAAAAGGGGGAAAAACCACGGGGCCTGGCCTAGTTTGAATGAATCCACTAGTATTTGTAGTCGTTACAAATGAGACTCTTCCTTGGGAGAAGACTTGGATTGATGTAGCAAATGTACGTCATACAAATTGCATTACATAGTAGGAATTACATATTCATATTTGTCTAGTCGGAAGGACCGTAGTCGGCAGGAGACCGCATAAAATTCTACACATGGACAAATTGTAATATAATTTAAGAGTAGCTTATAAAAGATTAAAGGTTTTTCACTAAAAAATTTAAGAATGGAAAAATCACAAGATTTATTTTTTATGTGTGGAATCTGATTGTGTTAATTAATCAGATTGTATTGTTGTCTCGAACCTCAAATTTCTCATGCTAGCTAGGAGGTGCGAGATGTTTACCCCCTGCTTGGGCTCGGGTGTTTTGTACTCAAAATTTATTTTCCTATACAATATCCTAACACTGTGTAGTCGAGTGCCCTAACGTTATGTTTTTGAGCTCCTCAATGCTAAACGACATATAGCAAAGTATCACAACAATCTAGATATGGCCCCGCAGCGCTGTAAGACAGGCTTGAACGTCGTAGCATCCCAAACCGGCACCGCAACGCTGCGATATAGACTTATCATTTATTTTTTATGTTTTTCTCAAGGGTTAAGTCCCTTGGTGGATAGAACTTGTTTTCTTTTGTATTTATTATGACAAGAGTGAGAATAGTGCATATGAGAAAAGAAGCAATGAGAGAGTGAGAGAGGATAAATATTTACTTATTTCTCCCAATTTTCATAGTGGATTTCTTGATGTGGTGTGGCTCCGTGTTTTTTTCTTATATCGGGTTTTTCCACGTTAAATTCGGGTGTCCTTTACTTTCCACTATCATTTTCTTGCTGGTTTCATCATTGTGCATGTGTATACTCCTCATCTCCCCAACATCAATTACCAAAAGCTTTGCTTGGTTCGACTTTTTATTATTTTATAAAGCAACTTTCTAATACCCAAGAAAAAATTTCTGTACTAAAAATTTATTTTAGAAAGTAATAAGAAAGCTATCTTAAACGAAACCTGAATTGAAATGATCATACTAACATAAATCATAGGCTCGAAATATTGTATTTCATATAATTGATGAAAATATATATTAATATAATATAGTAAATATGATCTTTCGAAGTTAACTTGCATGATAGAAGTAGAAGAGCTTGAGGGGTTAGAATGTCATCAAGAGACCTTCGGTGACAATTCATTTGTTTTCCTAATAAAAAGGATGAGCATCTTTCGAAGGCTAATCATAAAATTTGTCAAAAAAGTTAGTAAGAGATAATTTAATTATTGAAAGAATGAATAAATATCAAATAGTATTTAATTAGCTTTTCTCTTTACATTTTAGTTTATGGCTTAAGGTAAAATCTACTATAAAAACACAATGAACAAATCAAAGCTCTCCACTGAGCCTGAGTGAGCCACACTGCCACAGTGCTAACAACTTTATCATTTAAGTGGTGGAGAATTAAGAACAGAATGAATGGAGGAGCTGAAATTTTGGATGAATAATGTATGAGATTCCATTTGGAGTTCTTTGTCTTTGCCGTCTCGAGCCCTGTGCTCCTTTTTGTTGACTCTCTCTCTCTCTTTATTTTTTAAGGGAATATATATAATTTTATCTTAAAGAGTTTTGTTATTTTAAGGCTTGGACTTGAGAAATTACTACGTACGGTATTGCGTTTAGAAGAGAATCGGGATGCACCATGTTACCATTTTGCTTTGTACCGCTATGTACCGGATGACGTGAAGCATTGTGATTCACCTTCAGACGGTCCGGTGACCACACGTAATAATTACTCTCGATTGAGACATCTATCTTACTATTTTTTAAAATATTTTTTAGCACAAAATTTTTTTCAACAATTTTATGGTTGAAAAAAATTTTGTACTAAAAAGTTGTAATAAAAACACAAAAATAAAGTTGCCCAAAACAAAGCCTGTTTTAAGAAATCAACGATCATCTAAATGCAATATAAATTAAATTATATATATATATATATATATATATATATATAACAAGCTTCGTGACAATGGTAAT
>NW_021319759.1:1193363-1216919 GCF_001605985.2 Dendrobium catenatum | reverse complement strand
TTGGAACACAACTTATTTTATTTTCATATAAAAGTTCAATTCATAATGAAATGAATGAAAAAATAAAAAGCTATTTGCTATGCTTCCATTTTAATAAATAATAAATAATAACAAAAGAAAAAAGAAAAATAATTATTAAATTTGGGTCGCTCAATCTTCATTTCTACTCCTATGAGAATGTGCACTCTATATTTCTGAGGCCATCCACTCATTGTCTTTAGGGGCCTTTCGTTTTGAGAAATTTTCTCTTTTCTTCACGTGTTATAGCTTCTTGTAATTTGCTGGCAGGGGTGAATTTTTTTTTTTTTTTTTACGAGGAAGTACTATTTTTAGGCCAGTGAAAATTTCGGTCGACCTAGCATGCAACTCACACCAATTTATACGGGCCAACACTTAAGGCTTCCACTGCTTGCCAAGGGATTCGAATTAGGGACCTAGGTTTTGCGCATCAGCTCTTCACCACCCGGACAAGCAACGGTAAGTTAGGGGTAGAATTAGAAAGAGCAAATGATGGGTAATTGCCCACTTAAAATTTTTTTTTTCTTAGAATAATGAGCATTTTAACTATTTTACCCATCTTCAATAAATACAATTGCCCAAATTCTAAGAAAAAAATTCATTTTATCTATTTCATTTATAAAATTATGCACTTCACAATCCTATTTTGTCTGCCCTCAAAATAATAAATTATTTCATGTGAAGTCCAGACAGGAAAACCGTCCAGACTGTGAGTGTACACATTATGTATAAATAGTGTGTACAAAAATTTGATGCACATTGTGTACAAGTGTACACTCACATGTACGGTCGGTTCTTCCAGTATGGACTCCCACAGAATAATTTCTCCTTGCCTTGACGCCCAAGAGAAAATCGTAACAAGTTCTCCGTTGGTGTATCTCGATTTGGTTTTCCTAATTAAAACTTGTTTAATTAATTAAAACAGGTGAGATTTTATTAACTATTGATAAACAAAAGTTGGTGCATGTGATTCTTCTCAAGATATATGTAGTTTGTAGGCTAATTAAGGGTCATCTTAATTATTTAATGAAGGTGTTAAAGCAACTTTTAAGAAAATTCTGAAGTTTCAATTTACTAATTAATAAACTAAATGTAGCACTATAACTCTATGAATGGAATCTTCTTAGTTACATTATTTATAAATCATTAATGGTACATTACTATTTTAAAAAACTTGCATTTTGATTATTGATGTTACTCTGATTAATTAATAAAGGTATTGCTTGAAACCATACAACATGTTCCTCGTCATAAATCTCCATTGTCGGAAGTTAGTCATTAGTGTTAGGAAAAATTATTCTGTGCGAATATCGGTTGGCGTCCGGAGACCAATTAATCAAAATGTGTCATGTCATTTTTTTGCTCGGTACAGATGCTCGGTATCGTTCTGTACCGAGTGACTCAGTGACATGGTGCATTATGTTTGGTCTCCGAACCGTCCGATGTCCGCACAAAATAATCTCTCTCTAATGTTAGAGGAAATTACTAACATTTATTACTTATTAGAATATTCATTAAAAAAATATTTAGGGTTTGATATGAAAAATACAAAAAAGAAAAGATGCACAAAATTTGGCCAAGTTGAAATGATTCCACTTGGAAAGCATTTGGTTTAAAAAAAGTTCTTGTTTGCCAAATTGGAGGGATAATAATTGTATGAGTTGTTGGGTTGACTTTTTATGCCTTGAAAATTATTGCTGAGGTTGTGAGATTTGAGAGGCATTTGGATGATTGCTATTAGATGATGGTGGCGTGATGATAGTTTGATTATAGTGGTTAGGCGGTAGTGATCTAACAATAGTAGCAGTCTGACGATAGTGTTTGAGTTGTGATGGCTTGATGACAATGGCTTGCCAACGGTAGTGGTCCGATGATGAAAGTTAAGCGGTGGTGGTTTGATATTGGAAGCCTGATGATGGTAGTTAGGTAGCAATGGTTTGATAGTAGTAGTTTGATAATGAAGGTATGATGATAGTGGTTCAACGACGTAGTTCTAGTGCAAAGTTCCAATGGTAAAGTTCTAACTATAGTGGTCAGACAATTATGGCCTGATAGTGGTGGTGTAGTGGCGGTGACCTTGTAATAGAGGTCTAGCGATGAATGGTCCAACAATGGAGATCTGGTAGCGACAAGCCATTGGTTGTGATTGGGTGATAAGGGATAGACAATTATGGTTTGACAATGGTGCTTCGGCTTAGGTGGCTCAATGATGGTTTGTTTGCAATACTCATGTGGTGTTGACCCATTTGCATGAGTCAAGTGACGATGGACCAATAACAAAGGATGAGGATCAGTTTGACATTAGCCAAGTAGGGCTTCAAGATTTTTCATGCTTTCAAGCTCTCTCTCATCTCTAGTCAAGAACCTCTTCATGTAGAGAACAGGAGGTCTATAACTAAAATTCAAAACATTACATCTAATGGTCCTAAGAGATCCCTTTGATCGTAAGGTATCTTTTGAATATTTCAATATGTAGGCAATGTCGGAATTAGTAATCTTGGGCTAGTTATATTCATCTAGTAAAGACGTACATTTTGACTATAAATATGCAAGATTTGGAGATCATTTAGTCCTTCAATTAATATCATGAAATTTTCCATTATACTTCAAGTGTTGGTCTATGCTTATTTGGGCTAGATTGAACCACATCTACTATCATTGGATTCATCTCATCAAATTGTTCAGCTCGACTATAAATTTACTAGCATCAAAGTTCGGATAATGCAAAATTTAATCTTAAAAGATTCAAATTCTAATATGTATCATCAAGTGAATTTTTTTTTATATATCGACACTCAGTATTTATTATAATACTAAACAGTTTATTATAATAAGTGTTAATTAACATGCAAAGATTAATGAAAGGAAGAATAATATTTGGAGAGTTCTCTTATATTAAAATTGAGATGATTTGTTGCCTTTAAAAAATAATAATAATAACATAATATTTTAAGGCAAACTATTTATGAAAGGAAGAATTTCTACTCTATTGAAATTATTATTCCTTAGGACCTTATCAAATGTAATAATGTATAAAAAATTATTTGCATGTTCCCCTTCAAAAAAAATTATTAGACATTTGCCCCATAGAAAAAAAAATTATTATGCCAATAATGTATTAGAACTTTTCCTCCTTAAAATTCTGAAGGCCAATTATTTGCATGTGCAGCTTTTCATGTTTTTTTAATTGTTGCAACTTTTTTATTATTTAAAAATTTAGAATATTTAAGTGGATAATGAAAAGTTATATATCAAAATTCATTAAAAAAAATTGAGAACAGGTTGCAGGCCAGTTGATCGACGAAAAAAAAAATCTTCTCGATTTCATCTGCTCTCGAATCTCCTAATCATAAAGGCGAATCCCCATTATATTCAAGATGGGCAAATGCCCACCCACCCTTAAAAAATAATAATAATAATATTAAAGAGGGGTAATTTAGTAATTCCATCCTCCCACCCCTCAAAAATAAATTTTTATCCTTATATAACACATCTCGTGTTGTTTGCCCATCAATTTAGACCGATTGATAGAAAACATATAGCAATTTTTGTAGACTCATTTTCAAATAATATAAATTATATAATGAATGCATATATGATGCAATTATATATATATATATATTTTTAATTATTTGTTAAATGCATAAATTATAATGAAATAAAAAATTTTGCTTACAATTTTAACTTTTATATATATAATTTTTAGTATTTAAATTTTTATATAATAAATATGTCCAACCTCAAAAGTAAAGTTGGATCCACCCTTGCTCCTAATATGTCAAAAATAAATCAAGAAAAATAATAATATAAAGATATAAATATAACTTTCAAATATTTTCATCAAAAGAAACTGATTAGAGAAATACTAATTAAATCAGGAAGCTTCACATTTATATTAATTGAATATGAGCAATACTAATATATAATCCAATTCAATTTGATTTTTTAATAATAAAATCACTCATTATTATACTACTAAGCAATTATTGATACTACTGCTATGAACAAATAATATGAATAAAAATTAAAAACAGATAATAAAAAAAAAATTCCAATAATATGAATGTCTTACAACAATAATTACTGTAGATTCCTATCATAAATACAAAATATATATAGTTTATCATCATTTACATCCCCTTTGCAATAACAACACATTCATTTAGGGGCTTCATCGCTATCAATATAAATTGAAGGGAATGAACAAAACGAAGAAGATTCTGGTCTACAGAAAATGGACAGAATGCTTCAGTTCAGCCCTGTAAATAAATTCAAGCTCTTCTTGTTGTATTCTGCAACGTCTTAAATTTGAAATTATGTTTGGACAGAAATGGATGATAAAGGCTGTTGAACACCATCTATTTCAGAAGAAGAATTTGAGCTGGTTGCAGGTCTTTCATGGTGGAGATGCTCTAAGAATTCCATAACAACTGAATCTGTCCATGGAGCTCCAAAGGGTGCTTCTTCACCAGCAACCCATCCAAGATGTCCACCTTTTGGTGTAACTATTAGCAGGCAATTAGGGTTTTCCTGCACATGTTTTTACTCAGAATTCAGTACACAAAGCATTAAATTGATCAATGCAGATTTACAAAGCAAAGTAGATCCAAGTCTTGCAGCATATGCAGTGACTTCATGGTGTAGCTCAAAGTCATAATGGAATTTACAAGAGATTTTTTTTTTCTTCGTAAATTTACCATAATATTATTGGTGTAAAACCTGCACTTAAGAGAACATGGGAAACCAAAACAGGGAAGAGATCAAACATATAGCAATGCTAAGGAAAATGTATCATATTATATATTTTCTTCTATGTTTTCTTCCCTCCATTCAGAGAACTTATTCTGTGCAGACACCAGAAGTAGCTTTGTGTTCGGAGGCAAATCAGAGCATGCCACATCACCCAGTACATAGCGGGTACACAACCGCGGTACACAGCAATAAGGTGATGTGGTGTGCTTTAATTTACCTCCGGATGGCATCCAATATCCACACATAATAATTAATCCCATATATGAGCTGCAGCTATCTTTTTATTTATTTATTAGTATTTGCCTAATACATCCAAAGGTTCTATGTTACTATCTTAGCTGAAAAAGGACAAGTTGTTACTAAGTAGTAGTGGAAATAAAACAGAAAGCAACTAGAGATGGTAAGTTAGTTCCATCTCTTTAAGATGCACCGCATCATATATCCCCATCTTCAACGGAATTCATGCCCGCAGTGATGTTAGCACCCGTGAGTTCATCTGGAGGAAAACATGCATGCATGGATGTCGGAAACATTGAAAATGGCAGATGTATGAATGTGAGGAGGTAGTTCAAGAATATAAGCGTTATTGTTAATGCATTTGAGAATGGGCATTGGACCCAATTTTCGTGGGCTTAATTTGGAGTAAATGCCGGATGATAACCATTCTTTGCGAAGACGAATCATGACAAGGTCACCTGGTTCAAATACTTTCCTCCATCTACGGATATCAGCAGCTTGTTTGTATTGTTCATTGGATGCAAGTAACTTTGTCTTTTAATATGGATTCGTAGTAAATAGTCACTTCATTAGCTACAACATTTTGACATTTAGGTAGAATAACAAAATGAAGAATGTGATTGGGCTCTTTGGTGTAAATAATACTGAAAGAGGAGCGGCCGGTAGAACGGTTGGTTATAGAATTGTATGCAAATTCAGCTTGATCAAGTCATTCATCCACCTAAGCATCCTAATCTCTGTAACACTTAACTTAATATTATGCTTCTCTTTTAATGGCCAACATTCTGCACTATAAAGTATTGCACATCTCACCACCATCTTATAGAATTTTCCTTTAAATTTGAGGGGGACTTTTCTATCACTTGTGGTTTCTAATCATCCATTTGTAAGTTTGTACATTTCCAAGAAAATTCTTAAGACAATAATCTAGAACGCACATGTGTAGCCTATAAAATAGACACCAAACAGCATAAGCTTACACATGATGCACGGCGATGTTAAGCTCCAGCATAATCTAAACAAAATCTTATGCTGCATAATATCCTCTTGCACCTTTATGTCACAGCTGGGCTTTTTCCAAAGGCAAATCTAGCTTGTTATAATGCATTCTCATCATTAACTAAGAATTTCAATAGCCATTTAAGATTGAGGATACCAGTTGGACATCACGGTATAGCAAAAATAAAATTGAAAATCTGTAGATTAGCATGAATGCTGCCACAGGGAACTTGAAATTAACAAAATGGATTGTAAATTCACCTTGATTTTTTCACGAGGAATACCCCTGGAAGGAGCAATCGGATCATTAGCAGCCTGCAATTTAATAAACAGGGTTAGAAGCAAATATACATAAAGAGCGGCAATATTATGATGAAATATTATTAAATACTGCAAAGCATGTTTCAGAAAGAATCTTCAGTCAGAAATTATAGATGATTGCAATAAATATATGAAAAATTAGAAAACTACCTGTATACATAACAATGGCGTTTGAACATGCACAATGGAATTAGAACTGCTGGAGTTGAAATAATAATCATCCACCGACTTGAAGCCAAATGAAACTGCCAGGCATTACAGTTTTAATTTAAAAAATACTAGAATGACAACCTCAAGTAATGTAACCCAACATTAGATGTTGCTTACCTCGTGTCAACCCTTCATCAAATTCCCTAACGGTTCTGGCATTAGCTGCCATTGGAATATTATATTCATCATGGAGACCCACAAACAGAAGTTCATGCCTGATGAAACGATACCAGAAAAGGTGTTGGACATTTTTCCAGAAAATAATCCAAGTTACAGCCTAAAGAAGCAAATCAAACTTTACCTCTTGAAGATTTTTTTTAGAGATCTAGCAAGAGCATTATCGTAAATCTTGTTGAAGCCCTTGCGGAAATCCTCATCTGCAATTGGCAAATTGAAAGGATTACACAAAGAAACAGCTCCAGCAAGTGGACAACCATATGATTCCTGCAACAGAGAAAATTTAATTAAATGCAATAGACTATTAGCAGGAGCAGCTGCAACACGCATCAACTTCAAAATATTGCTCTTATCTCAAAAGTGCAACGGCTCAAATTAGGTCTTTCAACTTTCAACTGGGGCAATGACACTGACACATGAATCTCACAACTTTTTTTTTTTTTTTCTTTCATAGTTGCAAGTATTTGAAAGTGGAACAAGCATTACTCCTCAAGTGCAGCGTCCTCCATACTGACTTTTAATTGAAAATAGCTTAAGTTAATGATATCCTAATTGTTTTCAGTTTTCTGTTCTTTGAAGTATCTTATGACAGTTTTCATGTCTACTTAAGGGTTTATGAGCATGGTTTGGGCTTTATATCTGCAAATTGGGTGTTTAAATCTTTTTAAAAAGTTGTCCTGATACAAAAACTTCATTACCACAATTCATTAAATGGAATTGCTACCGGCAGACATCAATGACGTCTTCATAGATTATATGAATTCAACTTACTTTACTAGACACCTGCTACTAAGAATTCATCATTAGCAGGACCGGATATATGTAGAATTAAAACCCCATGGATTCTTTTTATAGATGCTTTCAAAATTCAAATTAATTCTACGTTTCAGTAACAGCACCCCTAGTTTTCAATAATTAGCCTACAAATCTCTCTCCCCGCTCTATCTCTCTGCCTAAAAACCTATCCGCAGTTAACTTTGACCCCATCTCCACAGAGAGGCTAACATTATCCCCAACCACATTCTTCGAGTTAGCTTCTGAAAGCATCAAAGAAGCTGGTATAATTAGGCCATTCAATTTGGTTTTGAGTTTTATTTGCATAGAAAGTAAAGGCCAGAGTGTACTAAACTATTTTGGCGTATGGTATAGATAATTAATGCTTTAGTAGATTGGTTCTATGCAAGTGCATGATTATTAATGCTTTCAGCCAAGTACATTTTATTTTTAAACTAGTTTAATTAGTTTTTATGATATTAATTAAATTTAGAATCACATAGAATTTTACCCATTGGTTTAATTCCTTTTTAATAGTGTTATCCCTTTAGTAAACTAAAGATTTTATTAAAAATAGTCAAGAACATTATACATGTAAGGTCTCGTAGTTAACTAATGGTTAAAAGTATCTAGATTAGTTTTTTTATTTAACATTATGATTTTAGGATCTCTTGTACAAGACTAATGTAAGGTTGCATGATTATATATGTAAATGACTTGCGGTTCTCACTATCGTGAATATTTAAACTTATAGTTATAATACTTATTCATCATTTTTATGATAAATTTTGGACAAATTTCAGTAAATCTAATTCATTCAGATATGATAGAAAACAAAGAAGCCGGTATGCATTTGTTAATTTGACAAGCTCCAAAATATGAAAACTCATTAAGATTATTGTAATCTCTTTTCACCCGTCTTGAAGATTTTGTTTGGAAAACATTCAGAATATCAAAATAATATTCAAACTTTTATATATTCCTTCGATTGAAATGAATTTTGAATAATATAACTTTTATTTTGAAGATATAACAATAGAATATGCAGTCATTATTATTCTCAACTTGGAAGCAAGTTTAATGTTTGATGGTTCGGAGTTGAGGTGGTTATTGCCTTGAAAACATGTTTAATGTTTGTTGGTTTAGCGTGAAGGATGCTAGTTACAACGATGTTTTGGCTGTAAATGTTTTTTAGGTGGTCAAAGTAATAACTTATCTTGAGGTTTATCCTGTTCCAGTTTATTGACTTGGCAATGGCCTTTGAAGCTCCATATATTAGGGTGGTCTAAGCCTGTGAAGCATGAGATTAGTGGACTAGATTGGTCCTATCTATTTTGTCCGTTTAGCTTTAGCTGCTTGAGATTCCTGGGTGAACCAGTCGCAGATTCCATATGGATGAGAATAGCTTAAGCATCGGATCCTATGAGTTTTCCTTTCTCTTGAATCTAGATAAGAATGCCGGATTATTTCTTATTTTTCTATTATAGAGTCAGTGAGATTTTATGATTATAAATATAGAGCTCTCAGACAACTAAAAGAACATTCTAACAGATATTTACTTTGATTCAGAATAATTTTTTTATTAGGTGCAATTTATTTGGCATTTCTCCTAGTGCAGATGGAGATTGAAAATTTGGAAGAAATCATGTACTTGCATTGGTATGACATATGGCTCCACTAATTTGTAATCTCTTACTTTTATTATTTTTATATTCTATTTATAATATTTGGTTTACATGTATGATTGAGTTTTAGCAAAATTTGGAACAATATAGTCATCGATTGTGCATGATTTTTATCTTTCCAAATTATTACGTGATATTTATAATATAAATTTATTAAATATCATATATATGATATTTTTCAAATTTTTAGTTTTAATTTAAGGAATTGAATAGCTACCAAAATTAAAAGTTTGTGAATCAGGAATTTGAATGTGTATGTGATTTTGTGCATTTGATCAGAAATGTGCATTAGAAAACACTAACACATACATCATATTTGATCTCAGAGCTCAAGGTTATGTCAACAGTTCAATTGGAAGTTTGAATATCAAGTTCATTTAACGTATCTTAAAAAAGGATGAGATTCTAGAGACATGCAAAACCAATCAGTTGAATTACTAAATAAACAAATCAAAGGATGTTGGATATAAATCAAGGTGATAAAAGAATAACTTGAAAAATATCTGCAATTATTATATCATGATTGGTTGCTTAATAAAATGATTGCATCAAAAAAGGTACAAAAATTTCATTGAATATATCAATAAATTTATCAACTACTACAACGTTCTTAAATAATTGAAGATCTTAAGACAACTAGATTTAACCTAGAGTATAACTTCAACATTAAGAAAGAAATGAGATCATATCACATTCCCTCACATGAGTTTGCTTTCTAACTTTCATTAGATTTTGAAAATTTTCTACTACCTATTTCATATGCTGAAAATATAACTTTTTGTAAAAATAGTCTTACTCAATTAATGCACAATTTCAGACAATATGCATAAGCTATAATTTTGATTCAAATGCAAACTTCAGTTTTGGCAGTATTGGAAACAAAATTTATCTGAATGTATAAGCTCACATACAAAACTATGATGAAGTAGAATAAGTAGAATATTTGTACCTGACCCAAGTACCGAACAAGAATGTTTGCTCCAAGAGACCAGCCAACAGCATATATCTTACACTTGGGATAACATTTTGATACATGTTTAACCACTTCACAAAGATCTTCCGTGAACGATGCTGAATAGAACTATATAACATATCAGAATTATACTGGGACTCATTAAAAAAAGTCATCCATCAGTTTAAATAAGGATGAAAATTTTGTAGGCTTTTCAGAAATATACAAAATAACACATGGTCAAAGTTTGAGCGACATAATACTAAAACCGCACGTGCATCAGATGTTAAGATTTAATAGGAGTTGCTGCTAAGGGAGGACTCATATTAAAAAAACACAGAGCAGGCATCATAAGCTGATTTCAAAAGTTTTTAAAAACTCAGACAAAGCAGTATCAAACCTTATGTAAAGCAAGAAGTCAGTTTGAGCTAAATATAAACTAAATCAACAGTAGCGTAATACTTGAAAATTTCCAAAAAAATGCAATATTAAAATTTTTCATAAAATTATTCCTCATTTTTGCAGATCCTAAAATCATCAAAACTATTTTTAATTTTTTATAAATATTTCATTTCGATCATTTTAGTATATATAAGTATATAAAAATTTATAAATATATTAGCAATTATCAATTAAATCCTTACTCGAATCATTTTCCCAAGTTTTTTTCATTAACTCTAGTGCATGAAGTAATGCACTGTAGCAATTTATTGTGATTGCTTAAAATAAGTAATAATCTATTAAACCAAAGCACTACACTCATTTCCATTCCCCCTTTTCTATTTTCTGTAAATCCCATGGTCATCCACTCCAGGTTTTGCGAAAAAAAATCGGGTAGGGCTTCAGGTAAAGGAAAAAAACAAAGAAAAAAAAAAGGAAAAACAGAGAAAAAAAAAGGAGAAGAAGGATAGGAGGAGAAAAAGAGGAAGGAAGATTTTAGGTAAAGAAACCGTATTAGTCTGCAATCCAAATTTGTAGGCTTTAAAGCTTGAATAAGGAAAAACCTTTTTGAGATAAAAAATATTATTTTGAGGAAAAAAAATCTTTTTGAGGTAAAAATATTATTTTGAGAATATTTTTATAGATTTATATTATTATTTAATAAATTATTGTAACCATTAAATTCAGTGAATTAGAGAGAGAAAATGCTTAATTTTATTGCACAAAACTATTCATATTTATAAATTTATACAAGATATTTTAATAAAGAAACAAATAATTACAAAATCATGCATAATTGCTCTAATATAATCCTTCCTAAATCAGCCAACTAAATATCGAAGGAGATCGGTGTGATCCAGGTGAGCCTCCTACGGATTTCCATCCTAGCCGTGGGATCAAAATGCCAAGGGACGGCTGGGATTTTATAGGTGAGGCTCTCATGAATTCCCATCCTAGCTGTGGATCAAAATGCCAATGGACTGCTATGATTTAATAGTAACATTGAGGAATTTCTTATTTTTAGCTTGTTTACAAAAGACCAAAGTTTAGGGATGTCAAGGTATAAGGTGATCAGTCCCGAGGAGAACCCAATAATTTCAATAAGATATTCATAGGTCTAATGTTTACAAATTTACATGAGTATATTGACTTGTTATGTGTGTTTGTAGATCATATTGAGCATGTAATGATAAATGTAGGGGATATTTTATAATTCTCCATCGTCTCATTTATGATCATTCAATCTAAATTCATATTACATTCATTTAACAAGGCTTTTGATTCCCTATTAAATTATTGTGCATATTTAACTATTTAAATGTAAACTCTTATATGCTATGTTATATCTTGAGTGCAATATAATATTGTAAGTTAATTTTATCATATGCAAAAAAATGTTAAGTAATTATAAATATTTATGTAATGATATTAAAAATAAAGAAAGCCTATGAAGGGTCATGTAATGGAGAATAGGTTGGTATACTATCACGACCTAGCAGAGAGAGAAATGTTCTAACAAGATAAACCTCAATGGAGAATTATAAAGTATCCCCGACTCGTTTCTAAAAATTAGAATGTGAATGGGCAACTTTGAAGCAAGTTACCATTGATAATTGTAACGTTGGGTTGACCAAACTTGATCAATGGTAATTATAGCTGGCAGAAAGCATGATATCCATAAGATAGAAATGAATTAAAAGCCTATACAAGCATCACATGACATTTCTAATAAAAAATAACTATAAATTAAGAAGAAACAGAAGTGTACCAAGTAATTTCATATCAGCAAGTGACTCGTACAGTTCATTAAACAATTTGATACTTTACATATGTACATCATTATTTTATAAATATTCATATTCATTGCTCATGATCAAATATTTTTCTTATCAAATCTTCAAAGCAAGTTTAGACTTAGGATCTATCTGAGATAGCTGCAAACTTTATAAAATTGGTTTTGAAGTTACTATAGGGAAAGTAACTTAGCTACTCTTGTTACAAAAAATAGCTTTCCATCACAGAATTTTATGAAAATATGTTAGACCGGTTCACAATGAACCGGTCCAGAACCAGCCGGCCCAAAGAGGGCCGCCGGTCTATAGGAGGCGGAGATCCAATTGATTGAAAAATTCAAACGAAGTGGGGAGGCAAGGGTTTGGGAGGGAAATTAAATTAGGAAAGATCTTGTATTAAAGGGGATGAGGGAATTAGGGAGTTTCATGTTTTGATTGATTTAGAATTAGGGTTTCTTGGTGTTTGGGCTCTAGACTCTCTTGTCTAGAGATTTGGGAGAGACGATCCTCCTCTCGAATTGAAGATCACTTGTATCTTGCTTTCGTGTTGGTTTTGCTTTGTTTCGTTTATTGCAATCTATCGCTTTGGGGCTAATTTCGCTCAGATTTTGCTCTATTCTCGCTGTTTTTTTCTCCAATTAGTGATATGTTTGCTTGCAAACTCAAGTATTCCCTTAGGGTTACTTGTGAACTGAAGTATTTCCTATCAAATTGGTATCAAAGCAAGTCGTGGGACTGGTGGAGGGCTGTTTTCGGCTAATTTCAGCGGTGATTTTTTGCCCGAAAGGAAGGGAGATTGCTGTTTTTGGAGTCCAAATCGAGATTTTTTGTTTCTACAAACTCTGGATTGTGATGGCAGCCAAAAAAGTGGATGCTCTGGAGGAAAGGCTTGAAGGAGAGATGAATCAAATCAAAACGACAATGGAGGAAACGATTTCCTCCATGGAAGGGCAAGTTGCCAATCTACGAGACATGATGAAAAAAATGTTAGAAATTCAAAAGCAAACGACGGCTTCTGTAGCGAAAAGAATGGAAGGAAAAAGTACGAATCCTAAAATTCGTAGGGAGGAAGATGATGTGAAAATCATGGAAGGAGAGGAAAGAAGACCCCATCTGGAGCCTGTCCAGAGGAAAGAAAGAGGAGGTGGATACGGGGAACACCATGAGGGATACTATGGCCGCCGAGATGCTGATTTTGAAAAAATGAGAGATTTTGAAGCGGGTTTGGGCTATGGCAGGGCAAGGGAAGACCGGGAAACATGGGGTGCACCTAGCAATTGGGAGAGGAGAAACTATGGAAGAATCTGGGGAAATGGGGGCGACCAGAAGGTGAGGAAGTTGAAGATGCCCATATTCAAAGGAGAAGATGCGTATGGGTGGATTTAGAAGGTGGAAATATACTTCGCCGTCAATGGGTTGATGAAGGCGAAGATGATCGCAGCCGGATTGTGCTTGGAAGGAAAAGCCCTGTCGTGGTATCAGTGGAGAGATCAGAGGAGGCCTATCAAGAACAGGAGGGAATTCAAAAACTGCATAATAGAACGTTTCCAAACCTATCGGGGAGGAGATTTCTATGAGCAATTTTTGATCTGACACAGGAGGGATCGGTAGCAGACTAGCATATTACCGGGAGCAGTTTGAGCACCTAGCTAGCAAGGTGGAGCGACTCTCATATACAGTATTGGAGGAAATTTCATGAAAGGACTGAAGGCAGGGATCCGAGCAACAGTGAAGGTTTTGATGCCCCGTGACTTGAGGGAGGCCATGAAGTTTGCCCAACTGGTGGAAAATTAGAGGAATTTGAAGAGGGGAGCCAGGAGTAGCAGCACTAGGTGCACTTACAGGATGACGACCACTCATCTAGAACCTAAAGGTCCTGCAACGGGACGGAGTCGAGAGGCCACCAAGGAGAAGACAGGAGGAGGAAGCGGGGGAAATTTCAAGCAGCTGACGGAGAAAGAGATGCAGGATAAGAGGGCTAAGGGGTTGTGCTTCAGGTGCTATGAAAAGTACACGCCGGGGCATCGATGCAAGGACCGAACTCTTCAGGTTCTCATCGTCTGTGATGACGAGGAAACTGAGGAGGGAGGCGAGGAGGAGGCAGAGGAGGAGATGGAGGAGAAGCTACACTTGGATATGGCTGAGGTTTCACTGAACTCAGTGGTTGGATTCACTACGAATCACACCATGAAGGTGATGGGATAGATAGAGGACAGGGAGGTGGTGGTGCTAATTGATAGTGGGGCTACTCACAATTTCATTTACACCCAGGTCGTCGACCAATTTGGAGTGAGATTGATGGATACCAGCCGTTACGGGGTGATGAAGTGTACGGGGAAGGTGGAAAAAGGTCAGGGAATTTGTAGAAGAGTGTGACTGATAATCTAGGGGATACAGGTGAAGGAAGATTTTCTTCCAATAGAGCTTGGGAGTACCAACGTCATCCTGGGAATGAAATGGCTGCAAACTTTGGGAGACACCAAAGTGAATTGGGGAGCACTCACGATGGAGTTGATGGTGGATGGAAGGAAAGTGGTGATTAAGAGAGATGTGAGGCTTTCAAAATCTCTGATTTCTCTTAAAACGATGGTGAGTGACATTCAGTTGGAGGATGGAGGGTATTTGGTGGAGTTGCACGGTTTGGAAGGAGCGAGATTGGAAGAGGAGGAGACATACCCCTCTCCATTCAGCCGTTGATTCAGCAGTTCAGAGAGGTTTTTCAGTCACCTCAAGGATTACCACCGCAGAGAGAGCAGGAGCATGCCATTATGTTGAAGGAGGGAGTGTCGCCCATCAGTGTACAACCTTATCGCTACCCTCGGTTCTAGAAGGATGAAATAGAAAGGTTGATTAGAGAGATGCCGGAGGCAGAGATCATCAGACCCATCATCAGCCCTTTCTCTAGCCCCGTTCTGTTGGTGAAAAAGAAGGATGTCAGCTGGCGTTTTTGTGTGGACTACAGAGCGCTCAACAAGAAAATTGTACCTTACAAGTTTCCTATACCAATCATTAACGAGTTGTTAGATGAATTGAGTGAGACCGTGATCTTCAGCAAGATAAATTTGAAATCAGGTTACCATCAGATCCGGATAAAGAAGGAGGATGTACCCAAGGGCCAAGATGGCCTTTAGAACTCATGAAGGACATTATGAGTTTTTGGTAATGCCATTTGACCTCACCAATGCTCTCGCTACTTTTCAGACCCTTATGAATAAGGTTTTCAAGCCTTATCTCAGACGATTTGTTTTGGTATTCTTTGACGACATCCTGGTCTACAGCAGGATAGAGGAGGAGCACTGGGAGCATTTGAAAAGGGTGTTAGAGGTACTGCAGGAGCACTAGCTAGGGGCTAATTTAAAGAAATGTTGCTTTGCACAAGCCAGTGTAAAGTACATGGGCCGTGTGGTATCAAAAAAAGGGGTGGCAGCAAATCAGTCCAAAATTGAGGCAATGTTAAAGTGGTCAGTGCCGAAAAATCTGAAGGAGCAGAGGGGATTTGTAGGACTGACAGGTTACTACAGGATGTTCATTAAGGGGTACAGTACCATAACATGGCCACTCACTGAGTAATTGAAAAAGGACGGGTTCCTATGGGGGGAAGCAGCTACATCAGCATTTGAGAGCTTCAAGAAGGCGATGACTACGATGTCGGTCCTAGCTTTGCCAGATTTCCCTCAGACCTTCATTGTGGAGACAGATGCGTCTGGGTACGGGCTGGGTACAATGTTTATGCAGAGTCGTAGGGCCATTGACTATTTTAGCCAGGTATTGACTGCTAAAGCCCGACTAAAATCAGTTTATGAGAGAGAATTAATGGTCATCGTTTTGGCCATCCAGAAGTGGCAAGCCTACTTACTTGGGAGGCATTTCATTGTCATGACAGATCAGCGGAGCTTGAAATAACTGCTGGAACAACAGATAGTGACGAAGGAGCATCAAAGGTGGCTGTCCAAGCTGCTAGGGTACGACTTTGAGATTCAATATAGACCAGGGGTGAAGAACAAGGCAGCAAATGCTTTATTCAGATGTATGGGGGAGCTGCAAACAGTGGCACTATCAGTTCCTTTGATGCTTGACTGGGAGGCCATCGGAGAAGAAAGTGTTAGAGATGAAGCTTTGGAAATGATCAGGTCAGATTTACTGAAAGAGGAGGGTAGCCACCCAGGATACTCATTGGAGGGAGACAAACTGATATATCAGGGGAGATTTGTGATACCCCGTACTCGATCCACATCCCAAATTTACTCCAGGGATTTCATGGAAGCGCAGTTGGGGGCCATTCAGGAGTGTAGAGACCTACAAGAGACTAGCGGTCGAGCTTTACTGGAAGGGAATGCATAGAGATGTAGAGTAGATGGTGGCGAGGTGTAAGATTTGTCAGAGGAACAAGCATCTGGCTATGTCACCAGGGGGACTACTACAACTGTTGGCGTTACCAGGACAAGTATGTGAGGAGATATTCATGGACTTCATAGATGGGTTTCCCCATTCAGAAGGCTTCACAGTGAACTTGGTGGTGGTGGATAGATTGATCAAATATGCACACTTCATTCCCCTCCAACACTCCTACACAATAGTGACAGTGACTTCAGCCTTCATCAGGGAGGTCAGATTACATGGAATATCCGAGGCGATAGTATCAGCCTGAGACAAGGTATTTATCAGTCATTTTTGGAGAGAGTTGTTCAGACTGTAGGGAACAATTCTGAAGAGGAGTACAGCTTATCACCCACAGACAGATAGCCAAACGAAAGTAGTGAACAGGAGCTTGGAGACTTACCTGAGATGTTTCGTATCGGAGACACCCAAGCTCTAAGCTAAGTGGTTATGATGGGCCGAGTATTGGTACAACACCTCTTTTCACTCTGCTTCTCAGATGACTCCATTCAAGATGTTGTACGGAATGGATCCCCCCCCCTTGGTACACTTCACTTTGGGAGTAACAGTGCCCTAGTTTTCTCAGTAGAGGAGTACTTGGAGAAGAGGGATAGAGTGTTAGAAGAGCTGAAGAGATATCTGCTAAGGGCTCGACATATTATGAAGAAACAAGCTGATGGGCATAGGAGGAACATCTAGTCTGAAGTGGGGGAGAGGTTTTTCTTGAAGCTCCGACCATATAAACAGAAGACAGTCGCCAACAGGAGGAATGAGAAGCTGGCTCCAAGGTACTTTGGGGTTTATAAAGTGCTGGAAAAGATCGAAGCAGTTGCATATCGGCTTAAACTACCATTAACGGCGACTATACACCCGACTTTTCATGTATCACAGTTGAGGAAGGTCATTGGAGACTATATAGCCAACCCTGAGTTACCAGCGACACTTACGGAAGATCTAGAAGTGATTCTGGAAACCCTGGAGCTGTTAGGGGTTCGCTAGAAAGAAGATGGGAATAAGATAGTGTTGATCAAGTGGAAGAATCTCCCTGACTACGAGGCTACGTGGGAACCTTACGAGAGAGTGAAACATCAATTTCCTTATTTTCGCCTTGAGGACAAGGTGATTCTTTGGGAGGGTGGTATTGCTAGACCGATTCACAATGAACCGGTCCAGAACCAACTGGCCCAAAGGGGGCCGCTAGTCTATAGGAGGCGAAGACTTCCGCCTCCTCTGTTTGGTCAGCCTAATGGGGCGGGCTCCACTATCACTATTCCAATTGATTGAAAAATTCAAACGGAGTGGAGAGGCTAGGGTTTGGGAAGGAAATTAAATTAGGAAATATCTTGTATTAAAAGGGATGAGGGAATTAGGGAGTTTCATGTTTTGATTGATAGGGAATTAGGGAGTTTCATGTTTTGATTGATTGAGAATTAGGTTTCTTGATGTTTGGGCTCTAGACTATCTTGTCTAGAGATTTGGGAGAGACGATCCTCCTCTCTAATTGAGGAACACATGTATCTTGCTTTCGTGTTGGTTTTGCTTTGTTTCATTTATTGCAATCTATCATTTTGGGGCTGATTTCACTCAGATTCTGCTATATTCTCGCTGTTTTTTCTCCAATTAGTCATAGGTTTGCTTGCGAACTCAAGTATTCCCTTGGGGTTACTTGCGAACTCAAGTATTTCCTATCAAAATCAGAGAAAAAGAAGTAAGAAAGCAATAGCTAAACAAAATTATGGTTGCTCTCTAAAAAGCAAAGCAACTAAAAAGCTGTTCCAAATCAATCTTTAAAAATTTTTCTCTAAGCTAATTATTAAGAAGATACATGTTCATATTAGTTCGTATGATCATTATAGCAATTTATACTCTGTTCTTGTTTGTTTGAAATTTATATTAGAATTGTTTATGTCATTAAGTGTCTAACTCATCAGATGTTATAAATGTGACTTTCAGGCAAGGGAGAAGAGTGGTTGGAGTCGTATGTAGGTGTTAATTTTGCACTATGCCATAACCTTTTTGGGTGTATAATTTTGGGATGTATTATAGAAGAACATGTGCATGATGGATTAAAGACTTGCGGCACGCATAAATGCATATTTAAAATTATTTAGAAGTTCAATAATCAATTTGAAGATTTTATTTATGCATGCTTGCATATCAATATTTATGTTGGGTCTATTAGATGATTGTTAAGTGTAATATATATTTTTATGATGATCGAGTTAGACTAATTTTCACTTATTTGATCCTCATTAACAAAATCAAGATGGGTTTTTGTGATAGATATGTTAGATTGTCCACTTTATTATGCCTCATGATTGATTTGTGGGAGTTTAAATGGGCGTGACAGATAATTGGCTCAAAAAGAGTGACGTAAATGTGCTATTATAAAGTATAAAAGTTTGATACCCACCGCTGTATAGATAGAGTGCCAAAAGAATTTTCGCTGGTGTGGTTAAATGACCATTAACTATATTGTAAAAATATTGGACTAGTAAAAACATATTGTTGATTCAAACTCTTTGAATGCTCCATGTTGTAGAAAACAGTTAACTTTTCATAACTCAAAAGAATGAAAGTAATCTTCTGTTTTATAACATTTTGTGCGTGCTCATGTTAACACAATTTTCCATCAACTTCCGCCAATGATCACCAAAGGTTGGCCATCTCTACCATGTCATTAGAACAAATAATTTAATACATTCAAAAATATTTCACCTAATAAAAACTTGAAAACTCAATAAATTAAGAAGAAATTGATCAACCAGCATAGCTTGTGAGCCCCACTAGCAGGGACGGCGAGCAAGGAAAGAGGGGGATCCAAATGGGAATAAATTCACCTTTAATTACTTGCCATAGGAAACAAAAATTGGGAGGAAATTAGAAAAGTTTATTTAGGGAAAGGGTGGATTGATTTGAATTCATATTTTGGTGGGAATTAGGAAAGATTTATTTATGGAAACGTGGCTGATTTGAATTGAGATTTGGAAGGGAATTATGAAGATTTATTTAAAAAAGGGGTTGTTTTGAATTGAGATTTGTTAGAGAATTGGGAGTCTTATATAGGGCTAATTAGGTTGTTTAAATGTCATAATGTGATTGTGTTTGCTTTTTTTTTTGGAGTTGTTCCTAGCAGCGTCAAGGGTTTGTGTAGAGCCGATCTACCTCTCGAATAGTAGATCAACTTGTATATTATTTGGTTGTGCCTTCATCAAAGAAAATAAGCCCATAATCTCTTCCTTTCTAGTTGATTTCTGCTGTGTTTTTTCTTCGGTGTTGTTGTTTTTGCTGTTAGGAGATCGGATTCCTACCAAATTGGTATCAGAGCATGATTCGGGACCTATGGCGTCAAAGAAAGTAGATACTTTGGAAGAGAAACTAGAATGAGAAGTTGGCCAACGCAAATGTGAACTTGAAGAACGATTTTCATCTATGGAAGGAAGGTTTTCTAACCAGAGGATGTGATGAAGAAAATATTGGAGCTTCTTACCCAACTGGCAATATCAAAGGCCCGGGTGGCCAAGGAAGTGGGGGAACCCCTAATATTGGCACAATGGGGGATGATCGAGAGACATAAATCTTAGGCAACAAGGAAAATATGCCACTTCTTGAATTGATAACCAGGAGAAAAATGGGTGAGCATTATAAATTGTATTATTACTCTTGCTACCATCAGAGTAAATATGACCCCTTCCCCTATTCTCACCTACATATATGGGATAGTTTAATAAGTGAATGTCTTTTTTCGTAGCAGGGTCGGGGGAAGGAATAGGAAAGATGATTTCACTATATTTTTTACAGGAAATGAAACTTGTCACAAGAATATTTCATTTATTATGACGATAACACTAAAAAGAATGATTGCTCATATTTTCTTTCATTTCGAAAGGATATGACACGAGGAGAAATTATGGGGAAGAAATGAGAATGGTTGATTTTGAGGAAGACAATATCTATGAAAGGAGTGGTGGGAGAGAACAATTAAGAGATCACAATAATCACCAAATGAGAGGAGCTAGAGGAGGAAGAGGAAGTTGGGGCGGAGGGGATCCCAGAGTTGAACATGACTGGCTTTTAGGAGAAAGATGATCAAGGGTGAATCTATAGGGTGGAGAGCTACTTTACAGTGAATGGGCTGGTGGAGGAGGAGAGACTCATGATAGTGGCTTTACGCTTGGAGGGGAATGCCTTGTCTTGATATCAGTGGAGAGACATGAGAGATCCATCTAATTATGGAGGGAGTTCAAATATAGTTTATTAGAATATTTTCGAACCAGTCGGGAAGGAGACTTTTACGAGCAGTTTTTTGTTCTGGTTCAGGAAGGGATAGTGATGGATTATCGGGAGAGGTTTGAGTACCTTATAGCCGATTGAGGAGGTTATCTAAGACAGTGTTGCAAGAAAATTTCATGATGGAGTTTAAACCATATATCATGGGCGGCATTATCTGATTATTGAGGTCACAAGGGTTGGGGGAGGCTATAGAGCTAGCCCAGATGGTGGAGGACAAAAACTCACTTGAGATAAGCAACAAGGGTAGCAGTTCGGGAGCTTCATACTGGATGACGACTACTTTTTTGGCACCCAAGGTACAGCCTGTGCCCATTCAGAGAGAAGTACCCAAGGATAGGGTATTGCATGACCCGGGGAAAATTTCAAGCAGTTGACTGAGGTAGAGATTCAGGATAAGCGAGCTGATTGTGCTTCCGTTGTGATAAGAAGTTTGCACCGAGCCACCACTACAAGGACTATTCGCTGTAGGTACTTACAATCTATGATGAGGAGGAGGAGACTCTAGAGGAGGAAGTGGTTGAGGAGGAGGAGGAGGAGCATTTGAACCTAAATGTGGCAGAGGTCTCTCTAAGCTTAGTGGTGATTTTACCTCAAATCACAACATGAAGTTGAGCGGACATATAGGAGGAGAATCAGTGACAGTTCTGGTGGACAATGGGGCGACCCATAATTTCATCTTCAACAAGGTGGTGGACTGGTTGGGGCTGAAGTTGGTCGACATGGGATGTTTTGGGGTGATGATGGAAATGAGGAAGGTGGAGAAGAGTAGAGGCATTTGCCCAGGGGTGATGGTGACACTACAGGAGATCCAAGTGAGGGAGGATTCCTTCTCTTGAAGTTAGGGAGCATAGATGTAATTTTGGGCATAAAGTAATTGTAGACTCTGGGGGAGACCAAGATGAACTAGAAGGCATTGACTCTGGAATTCATGGTGGGATGGAGGAAGGTGAAGATCAAGGGGATCCTAGTTTGTCCAAACCCAAGGGTTCTCTTAAAATCATAGTGAGGGAAATTCAAGGTGAAGGAGTGGAAAAGCTCAGTAAAGAGGATGTATAGAAGATGCCATGGGAGGTTCTAGAGTCCAAAATTGAAAATTGGATTCACTATATGAGGATTGTTGTGAAACTCCTGCTTGATGCAGAAAGAAAAATCTGTTATCAAATTTTTAATGGCATCAATGTTCTTAAGGATCGTTGCTTTGTTGAAGTGACAACAAATAATGTATTGATGCTTTTAGTTTTAGGGATGTTATAACTAAAAGCAAGGGGTCACCAGAGAAGTTGTTTGTACTTCTAGACATGTATGAAATAATGTGCGAGCATCATTATGAGATTGAAATGATATTTAAAGGAAAACTTATTCTAAGATTAGGGGTGTTGCTCATAATCTTTCAAGGCGCTTAGCCCAGATTGCTCAAGAAACTTTTGATCATTTTAAGGAAGCAATGGAAGAAGATTCAACAAAAATTGTATGATGGATGGAATTGTGCACTCTCTAACTAGCTATGTGATTAACTATATGAAGTCTTTATTTGACTAGCAAGAAGCATTTTTTTCAGGAGTTTGAGAAGGTGGGAGAAGATTCTACTTCCCAATTGACAACTATTATAATGCAAATTATGCAAAGCTCTTCAATGTAACATGGACAGTAACTCTAAGCAATATAAGGATCTTGTGATGACTTATCTATTCATTATGAATAACATCCAATACATGGTTAGATCTGTTCAAAGATCATAGGCAAAGGATTTATTGGGTGATAATTGGGTTCAAAGGCATAGAAGAATTGTGCAGCAAAACGTAAATCAATAAAAACGAGTAGCTTTGGCAAAGATTTTGTAGTCTCTTTATGTTCAAGGCCAAAGTTCTTTTAGCTGTGTTGTTCTTAGGGGAAGTGATGGGCGCAACAGTAGTGGAGTTTCAAGGGCAACTATAAAGGAGAGGTAAAGTCTTTCAACATGCAGTTCAAGATGGGTGATAAAGTGTATTTGAATATTCGACCCTATAGGAAAAAGACCTTAGCTCAAAAAAGAAATGAAAAGTTATTTCCATAATATTATGGGCCTTACGAGGTGGTGGAGAGGATTGGTGCCATGGAATCATTTGCAGCTACCCCCTACTTACACCAAACACATGATGTTCCATGTGTCCCAGCTGAGAAAAGTTATTGGCGACCACAGTCCATCAGTGACGCTGTCGATGACCTAGACAAAAGGAATGGAGGTAATCTTAGAACCAAGGGAAGTGAAAGGAGTCAGTTCAACAGTATGAAGAGCTAGAGAAGTGTTGATTGAGTGGAAGAATATGCCCGACTATAAAACAACATGGGAACCATATCGCATGATTCAACAGTCATTTCTTTCGTTTTACCATGAGGACGAGATGTCTCTTTGGAAGGGAAGTATTGATAAACAGGCGGAGCCTATAGCCAAGGGACGACGGGCAAAGAAAGAGGGGGATCTAAAGGGGAATAAATCTGCCTTTAATTACTTACCGTAGGAAACCTTTTTTTTTTGGGTGGGGGGGTG
>NW_021319759.1:1182741-1193333 GCF_001605985.2 Dendrobium catenatum | reverse complement strand
TTGGGGGGGGGGGTGGGGGGGTAGAAAATTTTATTTAGGGAAAGGGGGGCTGATTTGAATTCAGATTTAGGAGGGAACAAGGAAAGATTTATTTAAGGAAGGGTGTTTGATTTTAATTGAGATTTGGGAGGGAATTAAAAAAGATTTATTTAAGGAAATGGAGCTGTTTTGAATTGAGATTTGGGAGGGAATTATAGAGGCTTATATAGGGCTAATTAGATTATTTAATTTTCAATATGTGATTGTGTTCGCTATTTTTTTCTTTGGAGTTGTTCCTAGCAGTGCCTAAGGTTTGTGAAGAGCCGATCTATCTCTCAAATAGTAGTTCAACCTGTATATTAGTTTGTTCTGCCTTTTTCAAAGAGAATTAGCCCATAATCTCGATATTGTTGCTTTTGTTGTGAGGAGATTGGATTCCTATCAGAAACTCACTTTTATCCTATTAGCTTATGTGCTTAGAAAATAAAAGAAAATATATGAATAACACATAGAACAAATGTAAAACATTTGAAAAATAATTGCTCAAATACCTGTGGAGTTGTGACTGGGCTATTTGCACAACCACGACTATTAAAGACAACAACACGCCACCCCTTCTTCCTAGCTCGAACAAGCATATGTCTCACATATGTGTCTTGACTACCTCCAGTAAGTCCAGGCTACAAAACATAAAGAACATTATATTGTGCAATCCCAACCTTAAAAAATGTGAAAACCAAAGCTTCAAGAAAAGGTCTAAACTATGACCAGAGGAATAAATCATCCAAAAGTGAATTTAGAGGAAGGGGCTTTAAAATGTCTTTCTATATAATATTATTTTATTCGTGTAAATATAATTTTTATAAAAATATTCAATTTGTGCCCCCTTCAAAATTTTAGAGTTATAAAAAACGCTTAAAAATATTTATAGTATTTTTAAAATAATAAATTTGTGCTCTCACTAAAAAATTTTTGGCTCTGCCACTGATATCATCATAGGATTTTTTTTAGTCCAAATTTTTTAATACGGATATAAGATGGGATGCAAAAATTACTAAACTAATAGACAAAATTTTGTCGAACAAACATTTAATTTTAATAATTATTCATTAATTTTCATTAAAATGATAAATACAATAAGAATAAATGTAGAATATAACTTAGTTGTTCTCTGCTAAACCAATGCCTATAATTTCATAACCACGAAAAACATGCAACTAGTTGAAAACCACACACATGTTGAAATCCAGATTATATCAAACTCTCCAACAACAAGATTTAGAGCAAGGAAAAAAATCATCAAAATCAAAAGAATCAAATCACAAAATCATACAAAAAGATAAACTCTGTTGAAAACCTCTAAGTTTCACTGTATCAAGAATCTGACTACCAAAAGTGGAAGGAATAACACTTCATCCAGCTAGAATAATATACAATATAACCGAACATATATTGTATAAACCTAAAACACCTATTTATAATTATAAAAAAAATGGAATTCTTTATCACTAATTATGGTAAAAAAAAAATCACAGAAGATTCAACTTTAAAGTAGCAAAAGTCAATAATAAAAAGACCACCAAGCCCAAAAATGGCAAACGCAAAAAGGCTAACCCAAATATTGAGAGGAAACCTAGAGAATAGGAATATCACATAAGATAATTGATCCTGCTCCCAAGTGCAAGATCCAATTATAAAAGGAGGAAACCAATAATATAAAATCACAGAAGAAAGCAAAGAAGCTCATAAAAAACCATTGAAAAGAAAAGTTGGCAAAAAAAGTCAAATTGAAAACATCATAAATCACAAAGAGTCAGAGGAAGTCGCTGAATGAGGAGTCAATGAAAACTGATAACCATAAAAAACAAAAGGGAGAAAAGATTCCATAGCAGAGGAAGGCTTTGTGTCAATTTTACCTAACTTGAAAAAAAATGAAGAGAAAGCCATTAAATGAGGAGTCTAGGAAAACAAAGAATTTCATAAATCACGGGGAGGAAGCATTACAAAGTAGAGGAAGGCTTTGTGTCAATTATGCCAGACTTGAAAAAAAAATTAGCTCCATCGAATTTCTTAGGCAATCTTCTTTCAAAAGATCTCCATATAGCTCTACAATTTCCTATCAAATTTTCAAGAATTATCACATTTAAGTTTGTCTCTCCACTGCTTAAGACACTTTTGATATCAACCATAATTTGTGCACATGATTAAAGTTAAAAAAGGGCTAATAGCTTCAAGAATATGCTCGATGTGACTGTTTGGGATATATGAAATGACATTTTGGATATGAATAACAGCGGAAAAAAGTTAAAAAAGAGAATAGTCCAAGTCATTGGTTAATGTCTTGGATGTAAAATTAAATCATAAACATGAAAAAAGGGCTAATAATAAGTTTTTTCGAATTTCTAATGTGTAAACATTCATCCCAATTTTTTGTATAGCTTTACAAGGTCACATTTTTAACAGTAATTTTTTTTTAAAATATTCATACTTGAAAAATTTTAATGTTTAGACAAACTATTATCTAGACATCATATTAGAATTCCATGCATCTTTAAACAATAAGCACAATAGTGTCATAGTTAGCATTAAATTTCATGTGAATATCCTCGTGCAAATGATGCATAATAGTACAGGATGATGTGATATGATATAACACACGTAACAGTAATACTACTATAGTTATGGTTTATAATTAATACATTAGAAATATTTCTTAAAATTTAGATTTATTAAGCTCCAAAATGTTCCCTCAAACCACACAAATATTTTTAATTTTAATAAAATGTGATTGTTATAGAGACAATTAACTTTTTAAAGAAAATTAATTCATGTGGTTTAAAAATTAGTTTTTAAGAATTGTATACCCTTGAATTTAAAATGATAAATGAAATTTTAATTTTAATATTATGCTAAAGCTAACAATCGTTACTAAAGCCTTTCACGTGCATATGATTAAAACACTAAAACAAAAATGAATCCTAGAAATAATTTAAAATACCTTAATACTCTAAAACTCATTAGAATAACCTTGATGCATGCCTTGTATTGCATAATGTGTACAATTTATGAGGCACAAGAAAACCACTCTTCCCTATACATAAATACACACTCAATATCACCACAAAGAGAACCCCCATATCTTTCAAACAAAACAAAACAAAAACTCTTAACATCCGGTAGAAATACAAGGATTACATAAGAGAGATGAGAGATAATAAACACATAAGATTTATATCATACCAAAGAGTTTCACCTAATTGCTCCTCAAAAAAGATGCAATCACGCTTGCTTATAGCACGTCGCTCTTACTTGTATCTAGGGATGTGCATTCGGTTGATTTAGATAGATTTCTTAACATATTTCTTAAACCAACTAAACCCAAACAAATTATAAACTCAATTGAATCAACCAAACAATAGGTAGACAAATCAAACATAACCGCAATATTGTACAATTTATTCGGTTCAATTTTAGTCCAATCAAATTTTAAAATCATAATAAAGATGTGTGTCATTGGTTAGTTTGATGGATTGATTAATGAATTTGTTAAACCAATTTAACCGAAACAAATTAAATGTATAGTCAAACTTTAGAGTAATAATTATTTTTTTCATTAAGTTATAGAACATTTTGGTTTTTATATTTAATATTAGAAATGACATTTCTTTATTAGATTTAAATGAGAATTTTGACCTTTAACAAGACACAATGGAGAAAAAGAATTCATGTAGCTGACCCCACGTAGTGGGATAAAGGCTTGATGTTGATGTTGTTGTTGTTGATTTAATAGAATATTTTTTTCTGACCCGACCCAATAACCAAAATCCAAATAAGATTTATTTTGAAACCAAAAACCAAACCACCATTAAATAAATTGAACCAAACTAACCAAATATGCTAGATTCCATTCATTTTTTTTTTTTTTGTTCAAACAAACTAATGCACATGCTACCTATAGCACAATCATGCACAGCTTCAAGACAATTAAACATGCATACAAAAAACTAATTCTTCTTTCTTCTAATCTTTTTCTCACATCCTCTCCCTCTTTCCATTATTTCTCGTAGGAAATGAAGAGAGGGATTCTTTTCTTTGTTCTCTTCTTCAATAATAAACCAATTTTCTTCCTTAGCTTGGATTTTGCTCGAAAACAAGAAACTAAGTATAAGAAGGTGCAAATCCAAAATCTACTTCTAATTTTAAATTTGAGTTTATCCATGATAACATTTTTTGAGCTTTTTCTTATCTAATAAGAACAAATGATAATTAATATTTATCCTATAATCATCTATTTTTAATTATATGCTATCCTAACAATAGCACTGAATCAATATCCTAAAGTTTAGGCCGTTTTAACATGCATACCAAATGGTAAAAAATGCATTAATTATGGGCAATTAATGTCAAAGTGTTAGGAAAGAATTTAAGTAGATTGAGAGCAACATGAATGGGATTTATACAAATTTTGCAAAGAATAAGTTCAAACCAACTATTGCGCTCAGAAAAAAATTGAATGGAGAATAGGATTCATAAAGCATGCCTCAAATAGTTGGCAAAATAATAATTGATACGTATTCCAAAAATTAGCTTGATCGGGCACGAATCTCAAGGCAAAAGCTATTTGGAAACTTCAAAAATTAATTTTGGGAGCACCCGAACTCTAGAGACATAGGTGCAAGTGACTATAATTTGCACATAAAAAGCAAGCTTCACCAATGACAAAGAGGTATATCTTCCCGGGTTGGTGACCCTTTTGAATAAAAATGCTTTAACAAAAGCGAAGTACATAAACAGGAAAGAGGACAGCTCACTTAAGGTTTCAGAGCGGCTAGAGACAGAAAAAAATGAAAAACCTCAAATAGTGTTTAACCGCTTCAAAGTATAACTAAATCTCAACAATCTTCAGCCTGTTACCAGAATACTTCTGATTGAACAACTATCATCAGCCAAGTTTTCTTCACTTTAAGGCCGCTCCCCAAATGAGTATTCAGTGCCTCCAAATCTTCACACTTTTTGCTCGACTTATCGCCTCCTCCATAACAAAAGGCACCAATACTCAGAATTTCTCAGCCTTCTCGAGTTTTTCTTAAGATTGGAAAAAAAAATTAAGGAAAGGAAATGAAATCCCAGCAATTTGTTCGTTAATTATAAATATGCGGCTATTGATTTGAGTTCTCTTTCTTTCTTTCTTTCTTTTTCCTACATTTCTTTTCTCTCAAATTCCCAGCATCCAAACACTTCCTAAATCACTAAATCGGAAAGAAATAGCTCCAAGTAAGCCCCGTTCAAGAAAATCTAACTGGTTACGATTGCCATCCCAACAGACGAAAACTAATGTATAGGACACAAAATAAAAATCGCACCAGAAGGACGAGCACCGGTGTATCGGGGGAGAGACGGCGTTCATCTCCGGATACCCAGTCAAGGGCGACGGCTCCGTCGTCCCTCGTCCGCAAGCACTCCCGGCGAAACTGAACACGGGGAAGAGACCGGAAGAAGGCGGCGAAGATGGTCTCCACATGGCGGTTCCATCCGATGACCGGGAATGGCCGGTAGGACATCTTCAAGCTGGCGAACTGAGATAGCAACGCGCTCTTCGATCCGATGACCTCGAGCTGTGGGATTGGGGCTTCCTTAGTAACGCCTCTGCCACGGCTGATATCCTGTTCAGCCTCAGCGGAGGTTGAGGAGGAGGCGGCGGCGCCGCTGACTGCCATGAATGGTAAGTGGGAGCGTGAGGTCGAGGACAGCGGCGTGCGAAGGGGAGAAGAACGTGCGATGGGCGACAGAGGAGCTGCCATCACTGCTTGATTTTTAACTGTGCAGCCGAAAGGTTTCAAGCTTTAACTCCTCTATAGCTAAGTAGAATATATATCTGCCCCCTTGAATCCCTGACATATATGTCTTATAAGTTTGCCCCCCCTGAAAATTAGGGCTGGTTTCGCCCCTGTCTATGAATCATCTATGTTATAAATCAAATATAATATCAGCAAGTGTACGGTGCATTTGATTTTTTTTTATTTAAAGCATATATATATATTTTTTGTTTAATGAGAAATATATTATCTACTAACACAAATAATTCAATTCCTTTAAGAAAATCCACTAGGTTAATCTTTGTCACCTAGATAATAGTCTATCATACATGATACATCAATATCATTAACTTCTAATATTCATGTGATGCAATTATTTAAATGATGTGTATCACCAAATAATTATTATATGTGCATTTATATGCAGCATATGCTAATGACTGAAATAAATGCATCCATAACCGTGCATGCATACATACATATGTTTCAATATACTCATACATATATACATTCAAATTGTGCACACACAAACATACATATGTACATACATTTTACAAATACATATATCAATAATATAGATGTATACATACCTACATACATTTTACAAGCGCACACATAATTACATTAATCATATATGTAAAAAATTAATAATTTAGGCAATGATATATAAAATATTGTACTTTAAAATAGTTGTATAATTAATATATTGTAGAAATACACATTAAATATAAATAATATGGATAAATCCACAAAGAGAATGTGGAATTTATATTTTCCATGACGTCTAAATTTGAGAAATATGCCTACTATTTATTTTTTAGGGAAATATACCGAAATATTCATTACATACGTGTCGTCGATCCTGTCGATGCTTTCCCTAACGATATCCATTTACTACAAGAAAATCAATCATTTTTGTGGTGGATGATTATGAGATATACAAGTATACAAATAAGCCTGTACACACACGTGTGCACTTGTATATACTTTTTACAAACACACATAAATTCATATATACATGCATGAATGCTTGCATGCATACATATTTACATAATACAAGTATAACATCACAGGGTCTAATTTTAAAAAAATTGTCTATTTATCATTTTATCTATTAATTAACCAAATAAGGATTCTATAAATTCATCAATATAAATCAATTCAATATAAGTGATTAAAAATCATATACATTAAAATATAAAACTATATTTATATCTCAGAATTCATGTGCAAAAGCCAAAAAGATCAATCATTACATTTATTTCAACTTTCTAAGCTACTAATTACAAGTGAATAAAATTAGAGAAAATGCAAAAATAAAATAAAATATGAAATTATGAATCCCATAACTGTCCTCACTCCACTAGATCATGACCCCTTCCTGAAAACATGTAAAATCACAAAGTGAACTAATAGCTTAGTAGATTATCAGAACATACAACTGAAATCAATGTAATACAATATGAATAATATGCATGTAATATTCAATCACTAATAGTATGAATATATAAGTGACAAATATTAACAATTAATTAAAAAAAGTAATAACATATTATCAATAAACATCAATACAATTGTATATCATAATAGTTAAAGCATGATCAATTTTTCTTGTTAATCGGTTTATATTTCACGTTAAGTCATGGAGTGAGAGAAAAAAAATAAAAATTATGATGTTTGTGTGAGAGGAAACACTCATGAAGAAAGAAAATGTGATTATTATGGTATTTTGGAAGAGAATATTCAACTCTAATATATAAGAGAAGATGAGAGTCATAAATTTTTTTCGACTACGAATGGTATGATCCTATTCCAACTAGAGGCACAATTGTGCATCCGTTGTATGGTATAATAGAAGTGAAGTGCAATTGGAGATGCTAAGTTTGATCCTTTTGTCCTAGTTCACAAGCAAGTCAAGTTTATTTTGTCTTTTATCTGACGATACTTAGAGATAAACATGATTGACTAATAGTAATAAAGACCAAACCACGAGAGACTTTAGAGTAACATTATATAAAACAAATTGTACTTCAAGAGGAATAAAAGTTGGATTTTAGAGAACCTGTAATTGATATACGTGAGGATACAATCCTGGTGAGTGAGACATAGTTGGAAGAAGTTGAGAGTTCTAGCAATGAATCTAGCGAAAATAAGACAACATGTGAAGAGATAATGAAAACTAATGAAACCTCCTCTAGTGAAGAATAATTAATTGAAAGATTAGCAATTTTATTTATTTGTATTATTGTAAGCTCATTGATGCAATTTCAAATTTAGCAATTTTATATTTTTCAGGTAATGAAAATACAATTTCATTTACTTCATTTACCTTTTTTCATATTGTAACTTTAGCAACTCCATTATATTTTTACAACTTATTTATCTTTCATGCAATCAAAAATTTAATCTCTATCTTCATCTTAGATGGCTTCAGGCGAAGAACCTCATTGCAAGTCGATTACTTCTATGTTTGGTCGCCGGAAGAAGTTTACTATTGGCCCAACAGGGGTAAAACCGACAGTGCAGGGCCAAGCTATACCACCACTCGTAGAAACTACAAGGCAGGGCACTCACTTTTCTTTCTCCTGCTGATAGTAGCCCCTAATTCCCATCACCAGATCCCACGAAGTCCACACCCTTTTACCCATATTACCAGCCACCACCTTCACATATAGTTTCATTAACATATTTGCACTCTCCTTACCATCAACCATATTATTACCAACCTCTAGCACAACCACATCAAGTTGGACCATCAACACTGATAGAGCATAAGGGGGAGGTACCACCATAAGATGACAAATGACTTTATATAGAACCTAAAGGTGATACTTAAGTTTTTATGTTTATTATTTTTTTGTTTGCTTAAAGAAGCCTCAACTTTAGTGTGATTTGAACCCTAGACCTTGGGCAAGAAATCCAAAAACTTCTCCACTCACCCGTCAAGAATGAAGCGATGTAATTGTCTATATTTTTAATTTAAATTACAACTTTTAGGCTCATAGGTGCCACATTAGCCACCATCATGCATGTTATGATCACATTCGGGCCGCTTTAGCCATAATCCAGTGTGTTATGACCACATCAACACCATGTTAGTCATGATCTAGTGTCATATCAGTGTCATATCATTGTGCCCAAATTTAGGTCTGAAAAAGCTAAATTAAGCATTTTTGGTCATCAACACAATTTTTTTTTTTTTTTTTTTTTTTCGTTATTAAGCATTTTTGGTCATCAACACAATTTTTTTTTTTTTTTTTTTTTACGTTCTAGATTCAATTTTGATGTTTTTAGAGCAATTCGGGACATCTACGTCCAAGATCAAAGTGCTTTTGAATTTCAAATCGCACTTATTTTTTGACTCATGGAGCTTCAACATCCGAAAACAGAGGGGAAACTGATGTATTCTCAAATAATTATCTTAACCGGACACCAAATTCAACCCAATACGAGCCCAAATGGTCCAAATCAAGGGTTAGAAGCGCTGTTGGATGGTTTAAACTACAATTTAGATTACCAAATTATTTCCAAACATGATGTGCTTATAGTCGAATCGAGCAGCTCAACAAGACAAATCCAACGAGCCTAAGATTACTAAATTGTGACATCACTAAGACATTCAAATGTCTATCAAACGGTCTATAATCAAGGGATTCAATATCGATCATCCATCCAAATCACTCCTCATTTGTCCTTGATCTTTCACCTATTTACATGTCATGCCACTCCAAGAAATCTATAAATAGATACACTTTCATCTTAAAAAGGGGACCCCTGAGCCTAAGGAGAAAAGAGAGAGATCGGAGATCGCTCTTGCCTCCTTGCCTCCTTGCCTCCTCGACCACCACTTGAGCTCCGCCGGACCACCACTCGAGGCCCTGAATTCTGTCGGATCCCCACTTGAGGCCCTGAGCTTCGTCGAACCACCACTTGAGGCCCTGAGTTGTGCTGGACCACCACATGAGGCTCTGAGCTATGCCGAACCACCACTTGAGGACCTGAGCTATGTCGAATCACCACATGAGGCCCTGAGCTTCGCCGTATCACCACTTGAGGTCATGAGTTCCGTGGGACCACCACTTGAGATCCTGAGTTACACCGGACCACCACTTGAGGCACTGAGTTCCGCCGAACCACCACTTGAGGCCCTGAGTTATGTTTGACCACCACATGTCACCCCTGAGTTCCGCTGGACCGCCACCTAACGCTCGGAGTTCTGCAAAACCATCAAGTGATGCTGGACTATCATCCATGTTTGTCACTATATTTCAATTTTGCTATTGACATTTGTAATATGATCGCTTTCAAGGACGAGTCAACCCGTTGTAATCTACTCAAATTCTAGTGGAATCATTTTCAACTAGGCCAGATCCCGTGGTTTTTTCCCTTTTGAGGGTTTTCCACGTAAAAAATATTGTGTTCTCTGCGTGTGAGTTGCATATCCATGCAACACTAAGATATTGTAGGACTCTAACTCTATCACCATGTATGTTCTAGCCCACAAAAAATATAAAATATAAAATGGAGAAAATTGCCAAATAAAATAGCAAATTTAGAATGCGTTAAAAGAAATAGGTCATTATGAATACCTTATTTTAATTGTTGTATTCAACTAAAACCAAGAAAGAGAAAATAGTTAGAGAGAGAGAGAGGGGGGAGAGAGAATGATGGTGGGACCGTGGGAGAGAGAAACGATGGGAAATAGGAACTTTTATTTGGTCTGGTGAACGTACGCAACTCTACGTTCGGCCGCCAGTAGAATCGCGCCACGCATTTTCATTATTTACCGCATGCCCC